>NW_026510943.1:47500-52073 GCF_027579735.1 Bombina bombina
ATGGTAGTCTCTACAGAGGTAGAGACGACATCTCCACTAGATCCGCATTCCAGATCCTTTGAGGCCAAGCCAGAGCAATTAGAATCACTGATGCTCTCTCATGTTTGATACAAGCAATAACCTGTGGAAGTAGAGCAAACAGAGGGAATAGGTAAGCCACCCTGAAGTTCCAAGGAACTGCCAACGCATCTTTCAGGAAGGCCTGAGGATCCCTCGACCTGGAGCCGTACTTTGGAAGATTGGCGTTTTGACGAGATGCCATCAGATCCAACTCCGGTAACCCATTTGGAAGTTAACCTGGCGAATACCTCCGGATGGAGTTCTTACTCCCCAGGATGAAATGTCTGCTTGCTCAGGAAATCCGCTTCCCAGTTGTCCACTCCTGGAATGTGAATGGCAGAGAGACAGCAACTGTCCGAGCCACCTCCTTCATGGCTAGGGAACTCAGAGTGGTGGTTGATGTAAGTCACTAAGGTTATGATGTCAGACTGGAATCTGATGAACTGGGCCAAAGACAGTTGAGGTCAAGTCACAGAGCGTTGTAAGTCGCCCTCAACTCCAAAATGTTGAGGAAGAGCAGACTCCCTGCGCCTTTAAAGAGTCCCAGACTGCTCCCCAGCCCAACAGGCTGGCATCCGTGGTCACAATCACCCAGGAAAGTCTCCGAAAGCAAGTGCCTTGAGACAGGTGCTCCTGAGAGATCCACCACGGGAGAGAGAGTCTTTCGTCTCCTGATCTAGAACTATCTTTGGAGACAGATCTAAATAATCTCCATTCCATTCACTGAGCATGCACAACTGCAGGGCTCTCAGATGAAACAAGACAATACGAGCAAATGGGACGATGTCCATGGAAGCCACCATCAGGCCAATTACTTCCATACATTGTGCCAATGAAGGAAGCACTGCCCGCCTGAAGTGACCGGCAGAAGGAAAGAATCTTTGCTATTCTGACCTTCGTCAGAAAAATCTTCATCGGAACGGAATCTATAACTGTCCATAGGAAAATTACACTTGTAGCTGGAACCAGGGAGCTGTTCTCCAAATTCACTTTCCATCCATGAGAGCGAAGAAAAGACAGCAACATCTCTGTGTGAGATGCTGCTTGAGGAAAAGATGGCGCTTGATCCAATATGTAGTCTAGATAGGGAGCCACTGCAATTTCCTTGGACCCAATCACAGCTAAGAGGGCCTCCAGAACCTATGAGAAAATCCTGGGAGCTGTTGCAAGGCCAAAGGGCAGAGCCACGAACTGGAAGTGTTGGTCGAGAAAGGTAAACCTCATGAACTTGCGATGATCTCTGTGAATGAGAACATGCAAGTAAGCATCCTTCTATGGTAGTCATGAAATAACCCTCTTGAACCAAAGGAATAATGGTACGAATGGTCTCCATCTTGAAGGATTGGACTCTGAGGAATTTGTTTAGACATTTCAAGTCTAGAATGGGCCGGAAGGTTCCCTCCTTTTTGGGAACCACAAACAAGTTTGAGTAAAACCCTAGACCCTGTTCCAGTTCTGGAACAGGGACAATCACTCCCAAAGAAGAGAGATCCTGAACGCATTTAAAGAATGCCTCTCTTTTTGTTCGGTCTGCAGATAGATAATCTTGACAGGTGGAACCAGTCCCTGGGAGGGCAATTTTTTGAATTCCAACTTGTAACCCTGGGAAACAATGTCCACAGCACAGGGATCTGGAACGTCTCTTATCCAGATCTGAGAGAACTGAGACAGCCTGCCCCCTACCTGATCCAAGCCTGGATCGGGGACAACCCCTTCATGCGGAGTCGGGCCGCAGGCTATTTAGACTGTTTTCCCAAGACTGATTTTGGTATCCAAGAAGGCTTTGTATTGTCCTGTTTTGACGAGGAAGAGGATGGTTTTCCTCTAAAGTTTCGAAAGGAACAAAAAATTACTCTGATGTCCCTTTGGTCTGGCCTTCTTATCTTGAGGCAGAAAAGTAACCTTTCCGCCTGTAATATCAGAAATGATTTCAGCCAATCCAGGGCCAAATAAGGTCTTCCCCTTGTAAGGAAGTGCCAAAAGCTTGACCTTAGAAGAAACATCGGCTTACCAAGACCTCAGCCATAATGCCCTTCTGGCTAAGACTGCAAAACTAGAAGCCTTAGCTCCCAGTCTATGGACCTGTAGCACAGCATCTGTTATATAGGAATTGGCTAACTTAAGAGCCTTAATCCTATCCTGAATCTCGTCTAAAGAAGTTTCTTCATGAACAGAATCAGACAAGGTGTCAAACCAATAGGATGCTGCACTTGTCACCGTGGCAATACATACTACTGGTTGCCATTGGAGGCCTAAATGTACATAAATCTTTTTTTAAGTAAGCCTCCATCTTTTTGTCCATTGGATCCTTCAAATAGCAACTATCCTCAATAGGAAAAGTGGTTCTCTTAGCCAGAGTAGAAATGGCCCCTTCAACCTTGGGAACCGTATACCAAGGATCCTTGATAGAAGTCTTCACCGGAGTAAAAGCCACCCCTGGCTTCTCCCATTCCTGAGTTATGATCTCATTAGCACGGTCTGGCACAGGAAAAACCTCTGAAGAAGAAGGAACATCAAAAAAACTATTACATTTACTGGACTTCTTAGGAGTGACTACGACAGGAGTCTCAGAGTAGTTCAAAGTAGCTAAAACCTCCTTTAATAGTAATCGAAGGTGTTCAAGCTTGAATCTGAAGGAAACTCCATTGTCAGAAAAACATAATTTATGTAAGAACTTACCTGATAAATTCATTTATTTCATATTAGCAAGAGTCCATGAGCTAGTGACGTATGGGATATACATTCCTACCAGGAGGGGCAAAGTTTCCCAAACCTCAAAATGCCTATAAATACACCCCTCACCACACCCACAAATCAGTTTAACGAATAGCCAAGAAGTGGGGGTGATAAGAAAAAAGTGCGAAGCATATAAAATAAGGAATTGGAATAATTGTGCTTTATACAAAAAATCATAACCACCAAAAAAGGGTGGGCCTCATGGACTCTTGCTAATATGAAAGAAATGAATTTATCAGGTAAGTTCTTACATAAATTATGTTTCTTTCATGTAATTAGCAAGAGTCCATGAGCTAGTGACGTATGGGATAATGACTACCCAAGATGTGGATCTTTCCACGCAAGAGTCACTAGAGAGGGAGGGATAAAATAAAGACAGCCAATTCTGCTGAAAATAATCCACACCCAAAAATAAAGTTTAATGAAAACATAAGCAGAAGATTCAAACTGAAACAGCTGCCTGAAGTACTTTTCTACCAAAAACTGCTTCAGAAGAAGAAAACACATCAAAAATGGTAGAATTAGTAAAAGTATGCAAAGAGGACCAAGTTGCTGCTTTGCAAATCTGATCAACCGAAGCCTCATTCCTAAACGCCCAGGAAGTAGAAACTGACCTAGTAGAATGAGGTGTAATCCTTTGAGGCGGAGTTTTACCCGACTCGACATAAGCATGGTGAATTAAGGATTTCAACCAAGATGCCAAAGAAATGGCAGAAGCTTTCTAACCTAGAACCGGAAAAGATGACAAATAGACTAGAAGTCTTACGGAAAGACTTAGTAGCCTCAACATAATATTTCAAAGCTCTAACAACATCCAAAGAATGCAACGATTTCTCCTTAGAATCTTAGGATTAGGACATAATGAAGGAACCACAATTTCTCTACTAATGTTGTTGGAATTCACAACCTTAGGTAAAAACTCAAAAGAAGTTCGCAACACCGCCTTATCCTGATGAAAAATCAGAAAAGGAGACTCACAAGAAAGAGCAGATAATTCAGAGACTCTTCTGGCAGAAGAGATGGCCAAAAGGAACAAAACTTTCCAAGAAAGTAATTTAATGTCCAATGAATGCATGGGTTCAAAAGGAGGAGCTTGAAGAGCCCTCAGAACCAAATTCAAACTCCAAGGAGGAGAAATTGACTTAATGACAGGTTTTATACGAACCAAAGCTTGTACAAAACAATGAATATCAGGAAGATTAGCAATCTTTCTGTGAAAAAGAACAGAAAGAGCAGAGATTTGTCCTTTCAAGGAACTTGCGGACAAACCTTTATCTAAACCATCCTGAAGAAACTGTAAAATTCTCGGAATTCTAAAAGAATGCCAGGAAAAATGATGAGAAAGACACCAAGAAATATAAGTCTTCCAGACTCTATAATATATCTCTCTAGATACAGATTTACGAGCCTGTAACATAGTATTAATCACCGAGTCAGAGAAACCTCTTTGACCAAGAATCCAGCGTTCCAATCTCCATGCCTTTAAAATTAAGGATTTGAGATCCTAAAGGAAGAAAGGACCTTGTGACAGAAGCTCTGGTCTTAACGGAAGAGTCCACGGCTGGCAAGAGGCCATCCGGACAAGATCCGCATACCAAAACCTGTGAGGCCATGCTGGAGCTACCAGCAGAACAAACGAGCATTCCTCAGAATCTTGGAGATTACTCTTGGAAGAAGAACTAGAGGCGGAAAGATATAGGCAGGATGATACTTCAAGGAAGTGATAATGCATCCACTGCCTCCGCCTGAGGATCCCGGGATCTGGGACAGATACCTG
>NW_026510944.1:0-10878 GCF_027579735.1 Bombina bombina
CTTCTGTCTGCCAAACATACTTACATAGCTTCTAATAAGATTGGGATAAACATCTCGCAATAATATGAGCTTATATTTGTGCTGCAAAAACAAATATACTTCTATCTGCTAAATATATTTACATAGTTCAAATAAAATTGAGATTAACATCTTGCAATAGTATTGACTTATATTTATGCTGCAAAAATTTTTTTGCTTTTTAAAAAAATGCCTTTAAATGAAATGGGATCTTAGTCACACAATATGATCATATTCTGCTAAGCCAGTCTACCACTTACAAGGTGTCCCACATCAGACCGGTCCTATACTAACCAGTTTACACACTGCAGCAAGTCATGTCTACACAGTGTGAAGCTTTCTAGCTTATTGAGTATATTTATCAGGAACACACCTGGGCTGGGTGGCGTGCAGTAACCAAAGGGGAGGGATTTGGTCAGCTCCCTATTTAAGAAATACAACAGATGGGTTTTTGGTTACGCACACCACAAAAGGACTGTTTAAACTTAACACACATATTGTGGGAGTGCTACCAAAGTGACCAAAATAATTACAAAACAACAAAAGATATTTTGGTGCACATCCAACCACTTAAGTCCACTCTTTCATGGCATATTAGTATATGCTTCTGTCTGCCAAACATACTTACATAGCTTCTAATAAGATTGGGATAAACATCTCACAATAATATGAGCTTATATTTGTGCTGCAAAAACAAATATACTTCTATCTGCTAAATATATTTACATAGTTCAAATAAAATTGAGATTAACATCTTGCAATAGTATTGACTTATATTTATGCTGCAAAAATTTTTTTGCTTTTTAAAAAATGCCTTTAAATGAAATGGGATCTTAGTCACACAATATGATCATATTCTGCTAAGCCAGTCTACCACTTACAAGGTGTCCCACATCAGACCGGTCCTATACTAACCAGTTTACACACTGCAGCAAGTCATGTCTACACAGTGTGAAGCTTTCTAGCTTATTGAGTATATTTATCAGGAACACACCTGGGCTGGGTGGCGTGCAGTAACCAAAGGGGAGGGATTTGGTCAGCTCCCTATTTAAGAAATACAACAGATGGGTTTTTGGTTACGCACACCACAAAAGGACTGTTTAAACTTAACACACATATTGTGGGAGTGCTACCAAAGTGACCAAAATAATTACAAAACAACAAAAGATATTTTGGTGCACATCCAACCACTTAAGTCCACTCTTTCATGGCATATTAGTATATGCTTCTGTCTGTCAAACATACTTACATAGCTTCTAATAAGATTGGGATAAACATCTCGCAATAATATGAGCTTATATTTGTGCTGCAAAAACAAATATACTTCTATCTGCTAAATATATTTACATAGTTCAAATAAAATTGAGATTAACATCTTGCAATAGTATTGACTTATATTTATGCTGCAAAAATTTTTTTGCTTTTTAAAAAATGCCTTTAAATGAAATGGGATCTTAGTCACACAATATGATCATATTCTGCTAAGCCAGTCTACCACTTACAAGGTGTCCCACATCAGACCGGTCCTATACTAACCAGTTTACACACTGCAGCAAGTCATGTCTACACAGTGTGAAGCTTTCTAGCTTATTGAGTATATTTATCAGGAACACACCTGGGCTGGGTGGCGTGCAGTAACCAAAGGGGAGGGATTTGGTCAGCTCCCTATTTAAGAAATACAACAGATGGGTTTTTGGTTACGCACACCACAAAAGGACTGTTTAAACTTAACACACATATTGTGGGAGTGCTACCAAAGTGACCAAAATAATTACAAAACAACAAAAGATATTTTGGTGCACATCCAACCACTTAAGTCCACTCTTTCATGGCATATTAGTATATGCTTCTGTCTGCCAAACATACTTACATAGCTTCTAATAAGATTGGGATAAACATCTCGCAATAATATGAGCTTATATTTGTGCTGCAAAAACAAATATACTTCTATCTGCTAAATATATTTACATAGTTCAAATAAAATTGAGATTAACATCTTGCAATAGTATTGACTTATATTTATGCTGCAAAAATTTTTTTGCTTTTTAAAAAATGCCTTTAAATGAAATGGGATCTTAGTCACACAATATGATCATATTCTGCTAAGCCAGTCTACCACTTACAAGGTGTCCCACATCAGACCGGTCCTATACTAACCAGTTTACACACTGCAGCAAGTCATGTCTACACAGTGTGAAGCTTTCTAGCTTATTGAGTATATTTATCAGGAACACACCTGGGCTGGGTGGCGTGCAGTAACCAAAGGGGAGGGATTTGGTCAGCTCCCTATTTAAGAAATACAACAGATGGGTTTTTGGTTACGCACACCACAAAAGGACTGTTTAAACTTAACACACATATTGTGGGAGTGCTACCAAAGTGACCAAAATAATTACAAAACAACAAAAGATATTTTGGTGCACATCCAACCACTTAAGTCCACTCTTTCATGGCATATTAGTATATGCTTCTGTCTGCCAAACATACTTACATAGCTTCTAATAAGATTGGGATAAACATCTCGCAATAATATGAGCTTATATTTGTGCTGCAAAAACAAATATACTTCTATCTGCTAAATATATTTACATAGTTCAAATAAAATTGAGATTAACATCTTGCAATAGTATTGACTTATATTTATGCTGCAAAAATTTTTTTGCTTTTTAAAAAATGCCTTTAAATGAAATGGGATCTTAGTCACACAATATGATCATATTCTGCTAAGCCAGTCTACCACTTACAAGGTGTCCCACATCAGACCGGTCCTATACTAACCAGTTTACACACTGCAGCAAGTCATGTCTACACAGTGTGAAGCTTTCTAGCTTATTGAGTATATTTATCAGGAACACACCTGGGCTGGGTGGCGTGCAGTAACCAAAGGGGAGGGATTTGGTCAGCTCCCTATTTAAGAAATACAACAGATGGGTTTTTGGTTACGCACACCACAAAAGGACTGTTTAAACTTAACACACATATTGTGGGAGTGCTACCAAAGTGACCAAAATAATTACAAAACAACAAAAGATATTTTGGTGCACATCCAACCACTTAAGTCCACTCTTTCATGGCATATTAGTATATGCTTCTGTCTGCCAAACATACTTACATAGCTTCTAATAAGATTGGGATAAACATCTCGCAATAATATGAGCTTATATTTGTGCTGCAAAAACAAATATACTTCTATCTGCTAAATATATTTACATAGTTCAAATAAAATTGAGATTAACATCTTGCAATAGTATTGACTTATATTTATGCTGCAAAAATTTTTTTGCTTTTTAAAAAATGCCTTTAAATGAAATGGGATCTTAGTCACACAATATGATCATATTCTGCTAAGCCAGTCTACCACTTACAAGGTGTCCCACATCTATTTATACATTAATATTGTGTGACTAAGATCCCATTTCATTTAAAGGCATTTTTTAGGTCTGATGTGGGACACCTTGTAAGTGGTAGACTGGCTTAGCAGAATATGATCATATTGTGTGACTAAGATCCCATTTCATTTAAAGGCATTTTTTAAAAAGCAAAAAAATTTTTGCAGCATAAATATAAGTCAATACTATTGCAAGATGTTAATCTCAATTTTATTTGAACTATGTAAATATATTTAGCAGATAGAAGTATATTTGTTTTTGCAGCACAAATATAAGCTCATATTATTGCGAGATGTTTATCCCAATCTTATTAGAAGCTATGTAAGTATGTTTGGCAGACAGAAGCATATACTAATATGCCATGAAAGAGTGGACTTAAGTGGTTGGATGTGCACCAAAATATCTTTTGTTGTTTTGTAATTATTTTGGTCACTTTGGTAGCACTCCCACAATATGTGTGTTAAGTTTAAACAGTCCTTTTGTGGTGTGCGTAACCAAAAACCCATCTGTTGTATTTCTTAAATAGGGAGCTGACCAAATCCCTCCCCTTTGGTTACTGCACGCCACCCAGCCCAGGTGTGTTCCTGATAAATATACTCAATAAGCTAGAAAGCTTCACACTGTGTAGACATGACTTGCTGCAGTGTGTAAACTGGTTAGTATAGGACCGGTCTGATGTGGGACACCTTGTAAGTGGTAGACTGGCTTAGCAGAATATGATCATATTGTGTGACTAAGATCCCATTTCATTTAAAGGCATTTTTTAAAAAGCAAAAAAATTTTTGCAGCATAAATATAAGTCAATACTATTGCAAGATGTTAATCTCAATTTTATTTGAACTATGTAAATATATTTAGCAGATAGAAGTATATTTGTTTTTGCAGCACAAATATAAGCTCATATTATTGCGAGATGTTTATCCCAATCTTATTAGAAGCTATGTAAGTATGTTTGGCAGACAGAAGCATATACTAATATGCCATGAAAGAGTGGACTTAAGTGGTTGGATGTGCACCAAAATATCTTTTGTTGTTTTGTAATTATTTTGGTCACTTTGGTAGCACTCCCACAATATGTGTGTTAAGTTTAAACAGTCCTTTTGTGGTGTGCGTAACCAAAAACCCATCTGTTGTATTTCTTAAATAGGGAGCTGACCAAATCCCTCCCCTTTGGTTACTGCACGCCACCCAGCCCAGGTGTGTTCCTGATAAATATACTCAATAAGCTAGAAAGCTTCACACTGTGTAGACATGACTTGCTGCAGTGTGTAAACTGGTTAGTATAGGACCGGTCTGATGTGGGACACCTTGTAAGTGGTAGACTGGCTTAGCAGAATATGATCATATTGTGTGACTAAGATCCCATTTCATTTAAAGGCATTTTTTAAAAAGCAAAAAAATTTTTGCAGCATAAATATAAGTCAATACTATTGCAAGATGTTAATCTCAATTTTATTTGAACTATGTAAATATATTTAGCAGATAGAAGTATATTTGTTTTTGCAGCACAAATATAAGCTCATATTATTGCGAGATGTTTATCCCAATCTTATTAGAAGCTATGTAAGTATGTTTGGCAGACAGAAGCATATACTAATATGCCATGAAAGAGTGGACTTAAGTGGTTGGATGTGCACCAAAATATCTTTTGTTGTTTTAAAATTGTCCGAATAGTCTCCATCTTGAACGATGGAACTCTTAGGAATTTGTTTAGGATCTTTAAGTCCAGGATTGGTCTGAAAGTTCCCTCTTTTTTGGGAACCACAAACAGATTTGAGTAAAACCCCTGTCCCTGTTCCGATCGTGGAACTGGATGGATTACTCCCATTAACAAGAGCTCTTGTACGCAGCGTAGAAACGCCTCTTTCTTTGTCTGGATTGTTGACAATCTTGACAGATGAAATCTCTCTCTTGGAGGAGAGTATTTGAAGTCCAGAAGGTATCCCTGAGATATTATCTCTAGCGCCCAGGGATCCTGAACATCTCTTGCCCAAGCCTGGGCGAAGAGAGAAAGTCTGCCCCCCACTAGATCCGATCCCGGATCGGGGGCCCTCAATTCATGCTGTTTTAGGGGCAGCAGCAGGTTTCCTAGTCTGCTTGCCCTTGTTCCAGGACTGGTTAGGTTTCCAGCCTTGTCTGTAGCGAGCAACAGCTCCTTCCTGTTTTGGTGCAGAGGAAGTTGATGCTGCTCCTGCTTTGAAATTACGAAAGGAACGAAAATTAGACTGTCTAGTCTTGGCTTTGGCTTTGTCCTAAGGCAGGGCATGGCCTTTACCTCCTGTAATGTCAGCGATAATCTCTTTCAACCCGGGCCCGAATAAGGTCTGCCCTTTGAAAGGTATATTAAGCAATTTAGACTTAGAAGTAACATCAGCTGACCAGGATTTTAGCCACAGCGCCCTGCGTGCCTGAATGGCGAATCCTGAATTTTTCGCCGTAAGTTTAGTAAGATGTACAACGGCCTCCGAAATGAATGAATTAGCTAGTTTAAGGACTCTAAGCCTGTCCGTAATGTCGTCCAGAGTAGCTGAACCAATGTTCTCTTCCAGAGACTCAATCCAGAATGCCGCTGCAGCCGTGATCGGCGCAATGCATGCAAGGGGTTGCAATATAAAACCTTGTTGAACAAACATTTTCTTAAGGTAACCCTCTAACTTTTTATCCATTGGATCTGAAAAAGCACAGCTATCCTCCACCGGGATAGTGGTACGCTTAGCTAAGGTAGAAACTGCTCCCTCCACCTTAGGGACCGTTTGCCATAAGTCCCTTGTGGTGGCGTCTATTGGAAACATTTTTCTAAATATCGGAGGGGGTGAGAACGGCACACCGGGTCTATCCCACTCCTTAGTAACAATTTCAGTAAGTCTCTTAGGTATAGGAAAAACCTCAGTACTCGTCGGTACCGCAAAATATTTATCCAACCTACACATTTTCTCTGGTATTGCAACTGTGTTACAATCATTCAGAGCCGCTAACACCTCCCCTAGTAATACACGGAGGTTTTCCAGTTTAAATTTAAAATTTGAAATATCTGAATCCAGTCTGTTTGGATCAGAACCGTCACCCACAGAATGAAGTTCTCCGTCCTCATGTTCTGCCACCTGTGACGCAGTGTCTGACATGGCCCTAATATTATCAGCGCACTCTGTTCTCACCCCAGAGTGATCACGCTTACCTCTTAGTTCTGGTAATTTAGCCAAAACCTCAGTCATAACAGTAGCCATATCCTGTAATGTGATTTGTAATGGCCGCCCAGATGTACTCGGCGCTACAATATCACGCACCTCCCTCTGAGCGGGAGATGTAGGTACTGACACGTGAGGCGAGTTAGTCGGCATAACTCTCCCCTCGTTGTTTGGTGAAATTTGTTCAATTTGTACAGATTGACTTTTATTTAAAGTAGCATCAATACAGTTAGTACATAAATTTCTATTGGGCTCCACTTTGGCATTGCAACAAATGACACAGGTATCATCCTCTGAATCAGACATGTTTAACACACTAGCAAATAAACTTGCAACTTGGAAATACAATTCAATTAGAATAATATTAAAACGTACTGTGCCTTTAAGAAGCACAGAAGATTTATGACAGTTGAAAATTAATAAATTGAAACAGTTATAGCCTCAATCCTTGTAAACAACACAACTTTAGCAAAGGTTTAATCCCATTAGCAAAGATAACAAATTCTGAAAGCAGGAAACAAATTACAGAATAAACGTTTTTTATCTCAGTCAAACTATAATTCTCACAGCTCTGCTGAGAGAAATTACCTCCCTCAAAATAAGTTTTGAAGACCCCTGAGCTCTGTAGAGATGAACCGGATCATGAAGGGAATACAATGAGTTGCTGACTGAAATATTTGATGCGTAGTAAAAGCGCCAAAAAACGGCCCCTCCCCCTCACACACAGCAGTGAGGGAGAACAGAAACTGTCAGAAAACAGATTAAGCAACTGCCAAGTGGAAAAATAGTGCCCAAACATTTATTCACTCAGTACCTCAGCAAATGAAAACGATTTTACATTCCAGCAAAAACGTTAAACATAATCTCTAGTTATTAAACAGCTTTATGTATTTCATACAGTGTAATTCTAGTGAAGTACCATTCCCCAGAATACTGAAGTGTAAAGTATACATACATGACATATCGGTATGGCAGGATTTTCTCATCAATTCCATTGTCAGAAAATAAAAACTGCTACATACCTCTATGCAGATTCATCTGCCCGCTGTCCCCTGATCTGAAGTTTACCTCTCCTCAGATGGCCGAGAAACAGCAATATGATCTTAACTACTCCGGCTAAAATCATAACAAAAACTCTGGTAGATTCTTCTTCAAACTCTGCCAGAGAGATAATAACACACTCCGGTGCTATTTTAAAATAACAAACTTTTGATTGAAGATATAAAACTAAGTATAATCACCATAGTCCTCTCACACATCCTATCTAGTCGTTGGGTGCAAGAGAATGACTGGGAGTGACGTAGAGGGGAGGAGCTATATGCAGCTCTGCTGGGTGAATCCTCTTGCACTTCCTGTTGGGGAGGAGTAATATCCCAGAAGTAATGATGACCCGTGGACTGATCACACTTAACAGAAGAAAAGTGTAGCAAACACAACAATACCAACGACCGTTTCACCCCCACAGCAAGTGTGTGTCACAGGGGCTCATCAGCACATACTCTAGTCCTCACCGGACTTCCTCATTTTAAAGGCTCACCTGAATTCCCCAGGTGTGCAAATCACATGCTAAAATTACACTTCTTAAAGCTGTATTAACATGACTACCCTTTACTGAAAAAATTAGTCAAAAACATATTGACAGATATGAAAAGAAAGGAAACACTGATCTCGCTTAATTCCTTAGCAATCCCACTGTTCCCAGCATATCTATTTAAACTAAGGTCACCTATATGGCATATACTTATTTACAAAATTATAAAGATGATTAAATATCAAATTATAGGAAACTGGCATATTCAAGTTTATTATTAAGACCTGCTGGGTATCTAGTCCCTAATTTGTAAATCCATTTGGTTTCTTTTTGCAACAAAACCTTCTCGTTATTTCCACCCCTACCGTTAGTAATACCTTTATCAATTATAATGAATTTCAGCGAGTCCACACTGCCACTGTGGAAAGAACAAAAATGTCTTGCCACATTGGTATCCCTAGCATGTAGAATATCGTCTCTATGCTCTTGTACCCGGTCCTTTACGAGTCTTGTTTTTTCCCACGTAAAAAAGACGGGGCACGAGCAGCGAAGGAGATAGATTGCCCCCTCTGATTGGCAATTGAAGAAGAATTTAATGTCAAAAGATATACCTTCTTGGGTAGAGAATTTCTTGGCGCTATCCATGTGGGCACAGTAAACACAGTGCCCACAAGGATAGCTATCTTTTATTCCCCTATCCTTTCTGAGCCAATCGGAATTCGAGTGGCCTCTTGAAAATTGACTTTTTACTAACATGTCTAAGGCTCCGTGCTTTCCTGGCCGCTATTAGTGATTTTTCGCCCACAAAGTTTTTAACTTTATTATAAAACATTAGAATGTGCCAGTTTTTATTCATTACCGATCTAATTCCATGCCATTGGTGATTAAATCTCGCAATGAATCTGATCTGGCTTTTCTCTGTATTTACCTTTTTGATGTACAGAAGGACATCCTTTGGGGTCTTACGTGCCTTCCACAATGCACTCTTAAGGCATTTATTAGAGTATCCTCTTTGGAGAAATCTACTTTTCATCAGATTTGCATGTATGTCAAATTTTGCCAAAGATGAGCAGTTTCTCCTCAGACGGAGAAACTGTCCATATGGGATCCCTTTGATCAAGTGGGAAGGATGACCACTTCCTGCATGTAAGATGCTATTAGTGGCATTCTTTTTTCTGAAATTCTCTGTAACAATTTTTAAGCCTTCTTTTTTGATCGTAATATCAAGAAAGTTTAACTCTTCACTGTTTGTTTCCGATGTGAGGATGATGTTCCTGTGATTGTTATTAAGTAGCCAGACAAATTCATTAAATTCATCAATGGTTCCTTCCCAAAGGACAAGAACATCATCCACATATCTCACCCACATCAATATTTTCTCATTGAAAATTTCATTATGATATTCAAAAATATATGTTTCCCCGGCTCCTAAATGGAGGCAGGGTACGTAGGAGCACATACTGCCCCCATTGCTGTTCCTCGTATCTGTCTATAAATTTGACCATCAAATGTAAAAACATTATTGTGAAGGACAAATTCAAGTAGAGAGATCACAAATTCTGAATGTTCAGAAAAAAAGAGGACTTTTAGTGTCTAGGAACTTCCTAATAGCCTGGAGGCCTATTTCGTGGAGGTATGGAGGAGTTTAGCCCCTCCACGTCCAAAGAGGCTAAGAGTGTGTTTTCATTAACCACAACTCCATCCAGCTTTCTAAGAAGGTCGGATGTATCCTTCACGTATGAGGGTAATGTCAGGAGGAAGGGTCTTAAAAATGTATCCACATATTCCCTGACGTTCTCTGTCATGCTGCCCAACCCAGAGACTATTAGTCTCCCTGGTGGGCATGTAAGATTCTTATGTACTTTCGGCAAGATATAGAATACAGGCATGACAGGGAACAGGAATTTAAACTCCTTGAGATCAATTACTCCCCTACTTTTTGCCTCGTTCAGCATCTTAAACAGTGAGTTCTGTATTTTGCCCAGGGGATTGTGATCAAGTTTGGTATACTGATTTTTATCATTTAGTTGGCGCTTGGCTTCATTAACATAAAGCTGTTCATCCAACAAAACAAAATTTCCGCCCTTATCTGCGGGCTTGATCACCAAGCCCCTGGCCATACACAAGTCCTTTAAAGCTTTCCTCTCTCTAGGTTTCAGGATATCCTCCATTCGTTCATTTAACAAATCAATGTCTTTCTCCATCTTTTTCATGAATAGATTCACAGCCGGAACCAGAGAGAGGGAAGGCATATATGAAGATTTTGGTTTAAAAATGGGTTTGTCAAAATTAGACGCTACAGAATTGTTCGGGGGTTCCTCATCATTATCTAAAAGCAAAGACTCCAAATCCATGAGAGCTTGTTGGTCACTTGGACCTAAATTGGCAGACTGTTTCGATTTCATCACTATAGATAAAACAATTTTTCTAGCAAAAAGATGCAAGTCTTTTTGAACCTCAAATTTATCAATTGTAGCTGTTGGACAAAAGGAAAGGCCCTTTTTAAGTACTTCAATATGGGCTAGGTTCAAAGGGAAGGAGGAACGATTTATAACTTGCAGTTCGTCCTCAAATCTGTGATCTAATAACCCCTGCGTGTCCCTCTCCCCCTGAATCTCCCCCTGTTCTCGGTGTATTGATCCCCTCTCCCTCTGGTCTGCCTTGTTTGATATCTCTTTTCTCTGGGGGGGTTCCCCATAGGGATCTTTTCCTTTTTCTCCTTCTGTTCTTTCTCCTCCTTTTTGGGTTATGCTTG
>NW_026510944.1:10973-100772 GCF_027579735.1 Bombina bombina
GACTGTTTGTTGTTTATTCTGGTAAAAGGAGAGGTCAAAAAGCAACTTCTACCTCTCTATCTTTTTGGCTTAAAAGCATCATCAGATTGGCTTATGAGACTGCCGGACGGCAGCCTCCTGAAAGAATCACAGCTCATTCCACTAGGGCCGTGGCTTCCACATGGGCCTTTAAGAACGAGGCTTCTGTTGATCAGATATGTAAGGCAGCGACTTGGTCTTCACTGCACACTTTTACCAAATTTTTCAAATTTGATACTTTTGCTTCTTCTGAGGCTATTTTTGGGAGAAAGGTTTTGCAAACCGTGGTGCCTTCCATCTAGGTGACCTGATTTGCTCCCTCCCATCATCCGTGTCCTAAAGCTTTGGTATTGGTTCCCACAAGTAAGGATGACGCCGTGGACCGGACACACCTATGTTGGAGAAAACAGAATTTATGTTTACCTGATAAATTACTTTCTCCAACGGTGTGTCCGGTCCACGGCCCGCCCTGGTTTTTTAATCAGGTCTGATGATTTATTTTCTTTAACTACAGTCACCACGGTATCATATGATTTCTCCTATGCAAATATTCCTCCTTTACGTCGGTCGAATGACTGGGGAAGGCGGAGCCTAGGAGGGATCATGTGACCAGCTTTGCTGGGCTCTTTGCCATTTCCTGTTGGGGAAGAGAATATCCCACAAGTAAGGATGACGCCGTGGACCGGACACACCGTTGGAGAAAGTAATTTATCAGGTAAACATAAATTCTGTTATTCTCCAGCCTCTTGCATGCATTGCCCCTGTCATTGCTGCTGCGGCCTTATGGTTTGAGTCTCTGGAAGAGGCTCTACAGGTAGAAACCCTATTGGATGATATACTTGACAAGCTTAAAGCTCTTAAGCTAGCCAATTCATTTGTTTCTGACGCCGTTGTTCATTTAACCAAACTAACGGCTAAGAACTCAGGTTTTGCTATTCAAGCGCGTAGGGCGTTATGGCTTAAATCCTGGTCAGCTGACGTTACTTCAAAGTCTAAGCTTCTCAACATTCCCTTCAAGGGGCAGACCCTATTTGGGCCTGGACTGAAGGAGATCATTTCTGATATTACTGGAGGAAAAGGTCACGCCCTTCCTCAGGATAGGTCCAACAAATTAAGGACCAAACAGACTAATTTTCGTGCCTTTCAAAACTTCAAGACAGGTACAGCATCAACTTCCTCTAATACAAAACAAGAGGGAAATTTTGCCCAGTCCAAGCCGGTCTGGAGACCTAACCAGGCTTGGAACAAAGGAAGGCAGGCCAAAAAGCCTGCTGCTGCCTCTAAAACAGCATGAAAGATCAGCCCCCGATCCGGTAACGGATCTAGTAGGGGGCAGACTTTCTCTCTTCGCCCAGGCTTGGGCAAGAGATGTCCAGGATCCCTGGGCGTTGGAAATTGTGTCCCAGGGGTATCTTCTGGACTTCAAAGCTTCTTCCCCAAAAGGAAGATTTCACCTCTCACAATTATCTGCAAACCAGATAAAGAGAGAGGCATTCTTACATTGTGTTCAAGACCTCCTAGTTATGGGAGTGATCCACCCAGTTCCAAAGGAGGAACAGGGGCAAGGCTTCTATTCAAATCTGTTTGTGGTTCCCAAGAAAGAGGGAACCTTCAGACCAATCTTAGATCTTAAGATCCTAAACAAATTTCTCAGGGTCCCATCCTTCAAAATGGAGACAATTCGAACCATCCTACCTATGATCCAGGAGGGTCAATATATGACTACCATGGACTTAAAGGATGCTTATCTTCACATTCCGATACACAGAGATCATCATCGGTTTCTCAGGTTTGCCTTCCTAGACAGGCATTACCAGTTTGTAGCTCTTCCCTTTCGGTTAGCTACGGCACCAAGAATCTTTACGAAGGTTCTGGGGTCACTTCTGGCGGTCCTAAGGCCGCGGGGTATAGCAGTAGCCCCTTACCTAGACGACATTATGAAACAGGCGTCGAATTTTCAAATTGCCACGTCCCATATGGACATTGTTCTGGCATTCCTGAGGTCTCATGGGTGGAAAGTGAACGAAGAAAAGAGTTCTCTATCCCCTCTCACAAGAGTTTCCTTTCTGGGAACTCTGATAGATTCTGTAAAAATGAAGATTTACCTGACAGAGGCCAGGTTGTCAAAACTTCTAAATTCCTGCCGTGTTCTTTATTCTACTTCTCGCCCTTCAGAGGCTCAGTGTATGGAAGTAATCGGCTTAATGGTAGCGACAATGGACATAGTGCAGTTTGCCCGCCTACATCTCAGACCGCTGCAACTCTGCATGCTCAGTCAGTGGAATGGTTATTACACAGATTTGTCCCCTCTACTAAATCTGGATCAAGAGACCAGGGATTCTCTTCTCTGGTGGCTATCTCGGGTCCATCTGTCCAAAGGTATGACCTTCCGCAGGCCAGATTGGACAATAGTAACAGATGCCAGCCTTCTGGGCTGGGGTGCAGTCTGGAACTCCCTGAAGGCTCAGGGATCGTGGACTCGGGAGGAGGCACTCCTTCCGATAAACATTCTGGAACTAAGAGCAATATTCAATGCTCTTCAGGCTTGGCCTCAGCTAGCTGCGGTCAGGTTCATCAGATTTCAGTCGGACAACATCACGACTGTAGATTACATCAACCATCAAGGGGGAACAAGGAGTTCCCTAGCAATGTTGGAGGTTTCAAAGATAATTCTATGGGCAGAGATTCACTCTTGCCATCTCTCAGCTATCCATATCCCAGGAGTAGAGAACTGGGAGGCGGATTTTCGACAGACTTTTCATCCGGGGGAGTGGGAGCTCCATCCGGAGGTATATGCACAGTTGATTCAACTTTGGGGCAAACCAGAACTGGATCTCATGGCGTCTCGTCAGAACGCCAAGCTTCCTTGTTACGGATCCAGGTCCAGGGATCCCAAGGCAGCACTGATAGATGCTCTAGCAGTGCCTTGGTCCTTCAACCTGGCTTATGTGTTTCCACCGTTTCCTCTGCTCCCTCGTCTGATTGCCAAGATTAAACAGGAGAGAGCTTCTGTGATTTTGATAGCACCTGGGTGGCCTCGCAGGACTTGGTATGCAGATCTGGTGGACATGTCATCCTTTCCACCATGGACTCTGCCGCTGAGACAGGACCTTCTACTTCAGAGTCCTTTCAACCATCCAAATCTAATTTCTCTGCGGCTGACTGCTTGGAGATTGAACGCTTGATTTTATCAAAGCGTGGTTTCTCAGAGTCGGTCATTGATACCTTAATACAGGCGCGAAAGCCTGTAACCAGGAAAATCTATCATGAGATATGGTGTGAATATCTTCATTGGTGTGAATCCAAGGGTTACTCATGGAGTAAAGTCAGGATTCCTAGGATATTATCTTTTCTCCAAGGAGGATTGGAGAAGGGTTTATCAGCTAGTTCCTTAAAGGGACAGATTTCTGCTCTGTCTATTCTTTTGCACAAACGTCTGGCTGAGGTTCCAGATGTTCAGGCATTTTGTCAGGCTCTGGTTAGAATCAAGCCTGTGTTTAAACCTGTTGCTCCGCCATGGAGTTTAAATTTTATTTCTCCAACATAGGTGTGTCCGGTCCACGGCGTCATCCTTACTTGTGGGATATTCTCTTCCCCAACAGGAAATGGCAAAGAGCCCAGCAAAGCTGGTCACATGATCCCTCCTAGGCTCCGCCTTCCCCAGTCATTCTCTTTGCCGTTGCACAGGCAACATCTCCACGGAGATGGCTCAGAGTTTTTTGGTGTTTAAATGTAGTTTTTATTCTTCTATCAAGAGTTTGTTATTTTAAAATAGTGCTGGTATGTACTATTTACTCTGAAACAGAAAAGAGATGAAGATTTCTGTTTGTAAGAGGAAAATGATTTTAGCAACCGTTACTAAAATCGATGGCTGTTTCCACACAGGACTGTTGAGAGGAATTAACTTCAGTTGGGGGAAACAGTGAGCAGACTTTGGCTGCTTGAGGTATGACACATTTCTAACAAGACTTGGTAATGCTGGAAGCTGTCATTTTCCCTATGGGATCCGGTAAGCCATTTTCTTAATTTTCAATATAAGAATAAAAGGGCTTCACAAGAGCTTTAAAGACTGGTAGACATTTTTCTGGGCCAAAACGATTACTTTATAAGCATATTTATTGGTTTATAACTTTGGAGAGTTATTTTAATCTTGGGAATTTTATTAAAAAAACGGCAGGCACTGTATTGGACACCTTTTTCACTGGGGGCCTTTTCTAGTCATAGGCAGAGCCTCATTTTCGCGCCACTAATGCGCAGTTGTTTTTGAGAAGCAAGGCATGCAGATGCATGTGTGAGGAGCTCAGATCCACTGAAAAAGCTTATTGAAGGCGTCATTTGGTATCGTATTCCCCTCTGGGCTTGGTTGGGTCTCAGCAAAGCAGATACCAGGGACTGTATAGGGGTTAAATGTAAAAACGGCTCCGGTTCCGTTATTTTAAGAGTTAAAGCTTTCAAATTTGGTGTGCAATACTTTTAAGGCTTTATGACACTGTGGTGAAATTTTGGTGAATTTTGAACATTTCCTTCATACTTTTGCGTATATTCAGTAAAAAAGTGTGTTCAGTTTAAAATTTAAAGAGACAGTAACGGTTTTATTTTAAAACGTTTTTTGTGCTTTGTTATCAAGTTTATGCCTATTAACATGTCTGAACTATCAGATAGACGATGTTCTGTATGTTCGGAAGCCAAGGTTCCTCTCCATTTAAATATATGTGATGAATGTGACAAACAAAGTAGGGACAATGATGCCACTGATAATAATGTTGCCCAAAATGATTCCTTAAGTGAGGGGAGTAAGCATGGTACTGCATCATCTCCTTCTATGTCTACACCAGTCTTGCCCACTCAGGAGGTCCCTAGTGAATCTAGTGCGCCAATCCTCCTTACTATGCAACAATTAACGGCTGTAATGGATAATTCTATTAAAAACATTTTAGCCAAAATGCCCACTTATCAGCGAAAGCGCGACTGCTCTGTTTAAGATACTGAAGAGCATGAGGACGCTGATGATAATGGTTCTGACATGCCCTTACACCAGTCTGAAGGGGCTAGGGAGGTTTTGTCTGAGGGAGAAATTTCAGATTCAGGAAAAATTTCTCAACAAGCTGAACCTGACGTTATTACATTTAAATTTAAATTGGAACATCTCCGCGCTCTGCTTAAGGAGGTGTTATCTACTCTGGATGATTGTGACAATTTGGTCATTCCAGAGAAATTATGTAAGATGGACAGGTTCCTAGAGGTCCCGGTGCCCCCCGAAGCTTTTCCTATACCCAAGCGGGTGGCGGACATTGTAAATAAAGAATGGGAAAGGCCCGGCATACCTTTTGTCCCTCCCCCTATATTTAAGAAATTATTTCCTATGGTCGACCCCAGGAAGGACTTATGGCAGACAGTCCCCAAGGTCGAGGGGGCGGTTTCTACTCTAAACAAACGCACCACTATCCCTATAGAAGATAGTTGTGCTTTCAAAGATCCTATGGATAAAAAATTAGAGGGTTTGCTTAAAAAGATGTTTGTTCAGCAAGGTTACCTTCTACAACCAATTTCATGCATTGTTCCTGTCACTACAGCAGCGTGTTTCTGGTTCGAGGAACTAGAAAAGTCGCTCAATCAAGCATCCTCTTATGAGGAGGTTATGGACAGAGTTCAAGCACTTAAGTTGGCTAACTCTTTTACCTTAGACGCCACTTTGCAATTAGCTAGATTAGCGGCGAAAAATTCAGGTTTTGCTATTGTGGCGCGCAGAGCGCTTTGGCTGAAGTCTTGGTCAGCGGATGTGTCCTCCAAGAACAGATTGCTTAACATCCCTTTCAAGGGGAAAACGCTGTTTGGCCCTGACTTGAAAGAGATTATTTCAGACATCACTGGGGGAAAGGGCCACGCCCTTCCTCAGGATAGGTCTTTTAAGGCTAAAAATAAAACAAATTTTCGTCCCTTTCGCAGAAACGGACCAGCCTCAAATTCTACATCCTCTAAGCAAGAGGGTAATTCTTCTCAAACCAAGCCAGCCTGGAGACCGATGCAAGGCTGGAACAAAGGTAAGCAGGCCAAGAAGCCCGCTACCGCTACCAAGACAGCATGAGATGCTGGCCCCCGATCCGGGACCGGATCTGGTGGGGGGCAGACTCTCTCTCTTCGCTCAGGCTTGGGCAAGAGATGTTCAGGATCCTTGGGCGCTAGAAATAGTTTCTCAAGGTTATCTCCTGGAATTCAAGGAACTACCCCCAAGGGGAAGGTTCCACAGGTCTCAATTGTCTTCAGACCAAATAAAAAGACAGGCATTCTTACATTGTGTAGAAGACCTGTTAAAAATGGGAGTGATTCATCCTGTTCCATTAGGAGAACAAGGGATGGGGTTTTACTCCAATCTGTTCATAGTTCCCAAAAAAGAGGGAACATTCAGGCCAATTTTGGATCTCAAGATCCTAAACAAATTTCTCAAGGTCCCATCGTTCAAGATGGAAACCATTCGGACAATTCTTCCTACCATCCAGGAAGGTCAATTCATGACCACGGTGGATTTAAAGGATGCGTATCTACATATTCCTATCCACAAGGAACATCATCGGTTCCTAAGATTCGCCTTTCTGGACAAGCATTACCAGTTTGTGGCACTTCCATTCGGACTAGCCACTGCTCCAAGAATTTTCACAAAGGTACTAGGGTCCCTTCTAGCGGTGCTAAGGCCAAGGGGCATTGCAGTAGTACCCTACTTGGACGACATACTGATTCAAGCGTCGTCTCTACCACAAGCAAAGGCTCATACGGACATTGTCCTAGCCTTTCTCAGATCTCACGGGTGGAAAGTGAACGTAGAAAAAAGTTCTCTATTCCCGTCAACAAGAGTTCCCTTCTTGGGAATAATAATAGACTCCTTGGAAATGAAGATTTTTCTGACAGAAGCCAGAAAATCAAAACTTCTAAGCTCTTGTCAAGTACTTCATTCTGTTCTTCTTCCTTCCATAGCGCAGTGCATGGAAGTAATAGGTTTGATGGTTGCGGCAATGGACATAGTTCCTTTAGCGCGAATTCATCTAAGACCATTACAACTGTGCATGCTCAGACAGTGGAATGGGGATTATACAGATTTGTCCCAGACGATCCAAGTAGATCAGAGGACCAGAGATTCACTCCGTTGGTGGCTGACCCTGGACAACCTGTCCCAAGGGATGAGCTTCAGAAGACCAGAGTGGGTCATTGTAACGACCGACGCCAGCCTGGTGGGCTGGGGCGCGGTCTGGAAACACCTGAAGGCTCAGGGTCTATGGTCTCGGGAAGAATCTCTTCTCCCGATAAACATTCTGGAACTGAGAGCGATATTCAATGCTCTCAAGGCTTGGCCTCAACTAGCAAAGGCCAAATTCATAAGGTTTCAATCAGACAACATGACGACTGTTGCATATATCAACCATCAGGGGGGAACAAGGAGTTCCCTGGCGATGGAAGAAGTGACCAAAGTAATTCAATGGGCGGAGCTTCACTCCTGCCACTTGTCTGCAATCCACATCCCAGGAGTGGAAAATTGGGAAGCGGATTTTCTGAGTCGTCAGACATTTCATCCGGGGGAGTGGGAACTCCATCCGGAAATCTTTGCCCAAATAACTCAATTATGGGGCATTCCAGACATGGATCTGATGGCGTCTCGTCAGAACTTCAAGGTTCCTTGCTACGGGTCCAGATCCAGGGATCCCAAGGCGACTCTAGTAGATGCACTAGTAGCGCCCTGGACCTTCAACCTAGCTTATGTGTTCCCACCGTTTCCTCTCATTCCCAGGCTGGTAGCCAGGATCAATCAAGAGAGGGCTTCGGTGATCTTGATAGCTCCTGCGTGGCCACGCAGAACTTGGTATGCAGACCTGGTGAATATGTCATCGGCTCCACCATGGAAGCTACCTTTGAGACGGGACCTTCTTGTTCAAGGTCCGTTCGAACATCCGAATCTGGCATCCCTCCAACTGACTGCTTGGAGATTGAACGCTTGATTTTATCAAAGCGTGGGTTCTCAGATTCTGTCATTGATACTCTTATTCAGGCTAGAAAGCCTGTAACTAGGAAAATTTACCATAAAGTATGGAAGAAATATATCTGTTGGTGCGAATCGAAAGGATTCCCATGGAACAGGGTAAAAATTCCTAAGATTCTATCCTTTCTACAAGAGGGTTTGGAGAAAGGATTATCTGCAAGTTCTTTGAAGGGACAGATTTCTGCTTTATCTGTTTTACTTCACAAGAAGCTGGCGGCTGTGCCAGATGTTCAGGCTTTTGTTCAGGCTCTGGTTAGAATCAAGCCTGTTTACAAACCTTTGACTCCTCCTTGGAGTCTCAATTTAGTTCTTTCAGTTCTTCAAGGGGTTCCGTTTGAACCCTTACATTCCGTAGATATTAAGTTATTATCTTGGAAAGTTTTGTTTTTGGTTGCAATTTCTTCTGCTAGAAGAGTTTCAGAGTTATCTGCTCTGCAGTGTTCTCCTCCTTATCTGGTGTTCCATGCAGATAAGGTGGTTTTGCGTACTAAACCTGGTTTTCTTCCGAAAGTTGTTTCTAACAAAAATATTAACCAGGACATAGTTGTGCCTTCTTTCTCCAACATAGGTGTGTCCGGTCCACGGCGTCATCCTTACTTGTGGGATATTCTCCTCCCCAACAGGAAATGGCAAAGAGCCCAGCAAAGCTGGTCACATGATCCCTCCTAGGCTCCGCCTACCCCAGTCATTCTCTTTGCCGTTGTACAGGCAACATCTCCACGGAGATGGCTTAGAGTTTTTTAGTGTTTAACTGTAGTTTTTATTATTCAATCAAGAGTTTGTTATTTTGAAATAGTGCTGGTATGTACTATTTACTCAGAAACAGAAAAGAGATGAAGATTTCTGTTTGTATGAGGAAAATGATTTTAGCAACCGTAACTAAAATCCATGGCTGTTCCACACAGGACTGTTGAGAGCAATTAACTTCAGTTGGGGGAACAGTATGCAGTCTCTTGCTGCTTGAGGTATGACACATTCTAACAAGACGATGTAATGCTGGAAGCTGTCATTTTCCCTATGGGATCCGGTAAGCCATGTTTATTACGATCGTAAATAAGGGCTTCACAAGGGCTTATTAAGACTGTAGACTTTTTTTTGGGCTAAATCGATTCATTATTAACACATATTTAGCCTTGAGGAATCATTTTATCTGGGTATTTTGATATAATAATAGCGGCAGGCACTGTATTAGACACCTTATACCTTAGGGGCTTTCCCAAAGCATAAGCAGAGCCTCATTTTCGCGCCGGTGTGGCGCACTTGTTTTTGAGAGGCATGGCATGCAGTCGCATGTGAGAGGAGCTCTGACACTTAGAAAAGACTTTCTGAAGGCGTCATTTGGTATCGTATTCCCCTTTGGGCTTGGTTGGGTCTCAGCAAAGCAGATACCAGGGACTGTAAAGGGGTTAAAGTTTAAAACGGCTCCGGTTCCGTTATTTTAAGGGTTAAAGCTTCCAAATTTGGTGTGCAATACTTTTAAGGCTTTAAGACACTGTGGTGAAAATTTGGTGAATTTTGCACAATTCCTTCATGTTTTTTCACAATTGCAGTAATAAAGTGTGTTCAGTTTAAAATTTAAAGTGACAGTAACGGTTTTATTTTAAAACGTTTTTTGTACTTTGTTATCAAGTTTATGCCTGTTTAACATGTCTGAACTACCAGATAGACTGTGTTCGGAATGTGGGGAAGCCAGAATTCCTATTCATTTAAATAAATGTGATTTATGTGATAATGACAATGATGCCCAAGATGATTCCTCAAGTGAGGGGAGTAAGCATGGTACTGCATCATTCCCTCCTTCGTCTACACGAGTCTTGCCCACTCAGGAGGCCCCTAGTACATCTAGCGCGCCAATACTCCTTACTATGCAACAATTAACGGCTGTAATGGATAATTCTGTCAAAAACATTTTAGCCCAAATGAACACTTGTCAGCGTAAGCGCGGCTGCTCTGTTTTAGATACTGAAGAGCATGGCAACGCTGATACTAATATCTCTGAAGGGCCCCTAACCCAGTCTGATGGGGCCAGGGAAGTTTTGTCTGAGGGAGAAATTACTGATTCAGGGAACATTTCTCAACAGGCTGAACCTGATGTGATTGCATTTAAATTTAAGTTGGAACATCTCCGCATTCTGCTTAAGGAGGTATTATCCACTCTGGATGATTGTGACAAGTTGGTCATCCCAGAGAAACTATGTAAAATGGACAAGTTCCTAGAGGTGCCGGGGCTCCCAGAAGCTTTTCCTATACCCAAGCGGGTGGCGGACATTGTTAATAAAGAATGGGAAAGGCCCGGTATTCCTTTCGTCCCTCCCCCCATATTTAAAAAATTGTTTCCTTTGGTCGACCCTAGAAAGGACTTATGGCAGACAGTCCCCAAGGTCGAGGGGGCGGTTTCCACTTTAAACAAACGCACCACTATACCCATAGAGGATAGTTGTGCTTTCAAAGATCCTATGGATAAAAAATTAGGTTTGCTTAAAAAGATGTTTGTTCAGCAGGGTTACCTTCTACAACCAATTGCATGCATTGTCCCTGTCGCTACAGCCGCATGTTTCTGGTTCGATGAGCTGATAAAGGCGGTCGATAGTGATTCTCCTCCTTATGAGGAGATTATGGACAGAATCAATGCTCTCAAATTGGCTAATTCTTTCACCCTAGACGCCACTTTGCAATTGGCTAGGTTAGCGGCTAAGAATTCTGGGTTTGCTATTGTGGCGCGCAGAGCGCTTTGGTTGAAATCTTGGTCGGCTGATGCGTCTTCCAAGAATAAGCTACTTAACATTCCTTTCAAGGGGAAAACGCTGTTTGGCCCTGACTTGAAAGAGATTATCTCTGATATCACTGGGGGTAAGGGCCACGCCCTTCCTCAGGATCGGCCTTTCAAGGCAAAAAATAAACCTACTTTTCGTCCCTTTCGTAGAAACGGACCAGCCCGAGGTGCTACGTCCTCTAAGCAAGAGGGTAATACTTCTCAAGCCAAGCCAGCTTGGAGACCAATGCAAGGCTGGAACAAGGGAAAGCAGGCCAAGAAACCTGCCACTGCTACCAAGACTGCATGAAAAGTTGGCCCCCGATCCGGGACCGGATCTGGTGGGGGGCAGACTCTCTCTCTTCGCTCAGGCTTGGGCAAGAGATGTTCTGGATCCTTGGGCGCTAGAAATAGTCTCCCAAGGTTATCTTCTGGAATTCAAGGGACTTCCCCCAAGGGGGAGGTTCCACAGGTCTCAGTTGTCTTCAGACCACATAAAAAGACAGGCATTCTTACATTGTGTAGAAGACCTGTTAAAAATGGGAGTGATTCATCCTGTTCCATTAAGAGAACAAGGGATGGGATTCTACTCCAATCTGTTCATAGTTCCCAAAAAAGAGGGAACGTTCAGACCAATCTTAGATCTCAAGATCTTAAACAAGTTTCTCAAGGTTCCATCGTTCAAGATGGAAACCATTCGAACTATTCTTCCTTCCATCCAGGAAGGTCAATTCATGACCACGGTGGATTTAAAGGATGCGTATCTACATATTCCTATCCACAAGGAACATCATCGGTTCCTAAGGTTCGCATTCCTGGACAAACATTACCAGTTCGTGGCGCTTCCTTTCGGATTAGCCACTGCTCCAAGGATTTTCACAAAGGTACTAGGGTCCCTTCTAGCTGTGCTAAGACCAAGGGGCATTGCTGTAGTACCTTACTTGGACGACATTCTGATTCAAGCGTCGTCCCTTCCTCAAGCAAAGGCTCACACGGACATTGTCCTGGCCTTTCTCAGATCTCACGGATGGAAAGTGAACGTGGAAAAGAGTTCTCTATCCCCGTCAACAAGGGTTCCCTTCTTGGGAACAATAATAGACTCCTTAGAAATGAGGATTTTTCTGACAGAGGCCAGAAAAACAAAGCTTCTAGACTCTTGTCGGATACTTCATTCCGTTCCTCTTCCTTCCATAGCTCAGTGCATGGAAGTGATCGGGTTGATGGTAGCGGCAATGGACATAGTTCCTTTTGCGCGCATTCATCTAAGACCATTACAACTGTGCATGCTCAGTCAGTGGAATGGGGATTATACAGACTTGTCTCCGAAGATACAAGTAAATCAGAGGACCAGAGACTCACTCCGTTGGTGGCTGTCCCTGGACAACCTGTCACAAGGGATGACATTCCGCAGACCAGAGTGGGTCATTGTCACGACCGACGCCAGTCTGATGGGCTGGGGCGCGGTCTGAGGAGCCCTGAAAGCTCAGGGTCTTTGGTCTCGGGAAGAATCTCTTCTACCGATAAATATTCTGGAACTGAGAGCGATATTCAATACTCTCAAGGCTTGGCCTCAGCTAGCGAGGGCCAAGTTCATACGGTTTCAATCAGACAACATGACAACTGTTGCGTACATCAACCATCAGGGGGGAACAAGGAGTTCTCTAGCGATGGAAGAAGTGACCAAAATCGTTCTATGGGCGGAGTCTCACTCCTGCCACCTGTCCGCTATCCACATCCCAGGAGTGGAAAATTGGGAAGCGGATTTTCTGAGTCGTCAGACATTGCATCCGGGGGAGTGGGAACTCCATCCGGAAATCTTTGCCCAAGTCACTCAGCTGTGGGGCATTCCAGACATGGATCTGATGGCCTCTCGTCAGAACTTCAAAGTTCCTTGCTACGGGTCCAGATCCAGGGATCCCAAGGCGGCTCTAGTGGATGCACTAGTAGCACCTTGGACCTTCAAACTAGCTTATGTGTTCCCGCCGTTTCCTCTCATCCCCAGGCTGGTAGCCAGGATCAATCAGGAGAGGGCGTCGGTGATCTTGATAGCTCCTGCGTGGCCACGCAGGACTTGGTATGCAGATCTGGTGAATATGTCATCGGCTCCACCTTGGAAGCTACCTTTGAGACGAGACCTTCTTGTTCAGGGTCCGTTCGAACATCCGAACCTGGTTTCACTCCAGCTGACTGCTTGGAGATTGAACGCTTGATCTTATCGAAGCGAGGGTTCTCAGATTCTGTTATCGATACTCTTGTTCAGGCCAGAAAGCCTGTAACTAGAAAAATTTACCACAAAATTTGGAAAAAATATATCTGTTGGTGTGAATCTAAAGGATTCCCTTGGGACAAGGTTAAGATTCCTAAGATTCTATCCTTCCTTCAAGAAGGATTGGAAAAAGGATTATCTGCAAGTTCCCTGAAGGGACAGATTTCTGCCTTGTCTGTGTTACTTCACAAAAAGCTGGCAGCTGTGCCAGATGTTCAAGCCTTTGTTCAGGCTCTGGTTAGAATTAAGCCTGTTTACAAACCTTTGACTCCTCCTTGGAGTCTCAATTTAGTTCTTTCAGTTCTTCAGGGGGTTCCGTTTGAACCCTTACATTCCGTTGATATTAAGTTATTATCTTGGAAAGTTTTGTTTTTAGTTGCAATCTCTTCTGCTAGAAGAGTTTCAGAATTATCTGCTCTGCAGTGTTCTCCTCCTTATCTGGTGTTCCATGCAGATAAGGTGGTTTTACGTACTAAGCCTGGTTTTCTTCCAAAAGTTGTTTCTAACAAAAACATTAACCAGGAGATTATCGTACCTTCTCTGTGTCCGAAACCAGTTTCAAAGAAGGAACGTTTGTTGCACAATTTGGATGTTGTTCGCGCTCTAAAATTCTATTTAGATGCTACAAAGGATTTTAGACAAACATCTTCCTTGTTTGTTGTTTATTCTGGTAAAAGGAGAGGTCAAAAAGCAACTTCTACCTCTCTCTCTTTTTGGATTAAAAGCATCATCAGATTGGCTTACGAGACTGCCGGACGGCAGCCTCCCGAAAGAATCACAGCTCATTCCACTAGGGCTGTGGCTTCCACATGGGCCTTTAAGAACGAGGCTTCTGTTGATCAGATATGTAGGGCAGCGACTTGGTCTTCACTGCACACTTTTACCAAATTTTACAAGTTTGATACTTTTGCTTCTTCTGAGGCTATTTTTGGGAGAAAGGTTTTGCAAGCCGTGGTGCCTTCCATTTAGGTGACCTGATTTGCTCCCTCCCTTCATCCGTGTCCTAAAGCTTTGGTATTGGTTCCCACAAGTAAGGATGACGCCGTGGACCGGACACACCTATGTTGGAGAAAACAGAATTTATGTTTACCTGATAAATTACTTTCTCCAACGGTGTGTCCGGTCCACGGCCCGCCCTGGTTTTTTAATCAGGTCTGATATTTTATTTTCTTTAACTACAGTCACCACGGTATCATATGGTTTCTCCTATGCAAATATTCCTCCTTAACGTCGGTCGAATGACTGGGGTAGGCGGAGCCTAGGAGGGATCATGTGACCAGCTTTGCTGGGCTCTTTGCCATTTCCTGTTGGGGAGGAGAATATCCCACAAGTAAGGATGACGCCGTGGACCGGACACACCGTTGGAGAAAGTAATTTATCAGGTAAACATAAATTCTGTTTTGTGTCCGAATCCAGTTTCAAAGAAGGAACGTTTGTTGCACAATTTGGATGTAGTTCGTGCTCTAAAATTCTATTTAGAGGCTACAAAGGATTTCAGACAAACATCTTCCTTGTTTGTTGTTTATTCTGGTAAAAGGAGAGGTCAAAAAGCAACTTCTACCTCTCTCTCTTTTTGGCTTAAAAGCATCATCAGATTGGCTTATGAGACTGCCGGACGGCAGCCTCCTGATAGAATCACAGCTCATTCCACTAGGGCTGTGGCTTCCACATGGGCCTTCAAGAACGAGGCTTCTGTTGATCAGATATGTAAGGCAGCGACTTGGTCTTCACTGCACACTTTTACCAAATTTTACAAATTTGATACTTTTGCTTCTTCTGAGGCTATTTTTGGGAGAAAGGTTTTGCAAACCGTGGTGCCTTCCATCTAGGTGACCTGATTTGCTCCCTCCCATCATCCGTGTCCTAAAGCTTTGGTATTGGTTCCCACAAGTAAGGATGACGCCGTGGACCGGACACACCTATGTTGGAGAAAACAGAATTTATGTTTACCTGATAAATTACTTTCTCCAACGGTGTGTCCGGTCCACGGCCCGCCCTGGTTTTTTAATCAGGTCTGATGATTTAATTTCTCTAACTACAGTCACCACGGTATCATATGATTTCTCCTATGCAAATATTCCTCCTTTACGTCGGTCGAATGACTGGGGAAGGCGGAGCCTAGGAGGGATCATGTGACCAGCTTTGCTGGGCTCTTTGCCATTTCCTGTTGGGGAAGAGAATATCCCACAAGTAAGGATGACGGTGAACCGGACACACCGTTGGAGAAAGTAATTTATCAGGTAAACATAAATTCTGTTTTCTTAAAGTTCTTCAAGGGGTTCCGTTTGAACCTTTGCATTCCATAGATATTAAGCTTTTATCTTGGAAAGTTCTGTTTTTAGTAGCTATCTCCTCGGCTCGAAGAGTTTCGGAGTTATCTGCTTTACAATGTGAGTCCCCTTATCTCATTTTCCATGCAGATAAGGTAGTGTTACGTACCAAACCTGGTTTTCTGCCTAAGGTGGTATCTAATAAAAATATCAATCAGGAGATTGTTGTTCCGTCACTGTGTCCTAATCCTTCTTCAAAGAAGGAACGTCTATTACACAATCTTGACGTGGTTTGAGCTTTAAAATTTTATTTACAAGCTAATAAAGATTTTCGTCAAACATCTGCATTGTTTGTTGTCTACTCTGGACAGAGGAGAGGCCAAAAGGCTTCGGCAACTTCTCTATCTTTTTGGCTAAGAAGTATAAACCGCTTAGCTTATGAGACTGCTGGCCAGCAGCCTCCTGAAAGAATTACAGCTCATTCTACTAGAGTGGTAACTTCCACATGGGCTTTTAAGAATGAGGCTTCTGTTGAACAGATTTGTAAGCGGCGACTTGGTCTTCGCTTCATACTTTTTCTAAATTCTACAAATTTGATACTTTTGCTTCTTCGGAGGCTATTTTTGGGAGAAAGTTCTTACAGGCAGTGGTGCCTTCCGTTTAAGCGCCTGCCTTGTCCCTCCCTTCATCCGTGTCCTATAGCTTTGGTATTGGTATCCCACAAGTAATGGATGATCCGTGGACTGGATACACCTTACAAGAGAAAACTAAATTTATGCTTACCTGATTAATTTATTTATCTTGTGGTGTATCCAGTCCACGGCCCGCCCTGTCATTTTAAGGCAGGTGTTTTTTATTTTTAAACTACAGTCACCACTGCACCCTATAGTTTCTCCTTTCTCTTGCTTGTCTTCAGTCGAATGACTGGAGGTGGCAGTTAGGGGAGGAGCTATATAGACAGCTCTGCTTTGGGTGATCCTCTTGCAGCTTCCTGTTGGGAAGGAGAATATCCCCACAAGTAATGGATGATCCGTGGACTGGATACACCACAAGAGAAATACATTTATCAGGTAAGCATAAATTTTGTTTTTTAAAAATACTATTAAAAACAGGGGCACTTTCATACATCAAAGTTTACAAAGCAGCCGTTTTGATTAAAAACTTACCTCTCTCCTCTTCACAGTCAGAGCAGCTTCCCCCACCCGGAGATCCTCTCTTCACACTTCAGCAATGACTAATCCAGCTTCCTCCAATCACGGCATGGCCTCAGGCAATGACTCCCCTGGGGGAAAGCCGTGATTGGAGGAAGCAGGATTAGTAATTGATGATGTGTGAAGAGGATCTGTGGGTGGGGGAAGCTGCTCTGACTGAAGAGGAGAGAGGCAAGTTATTAATCACAACGGCTGCTTAGTAAACTTTGATGAATGAAAGTGCCCCTGTTTTTAATAGTATTTTTAAAAAACGGGCTTTCATTCATCAAAGTTTACCTTCACTTTAAGAGGACACAAAACCCACATTTTGTTCTTTCATGATTTAGGTAAAACACAATTTTAAACAACTTTCCGATTTACTTCTATCAAATTGTATTTGTTTTCTTAGTATCCTTTGTTGAAAAGCAGGGATGTAATCTCAGGAGTGTGCACGTGTCTGGAGCAGTTTTGCAACATTGTTATACATTAGCAAGAGCACTAGATGGCAGCACTATTACCTGTCATGTACTGCTATAGATGTTACCTAGGTATCTCTATAACACACAATATACAGATACTACCTAGGTATCTCTATAACACAATATTATACATTAGCAAGAGCACTAGATATCAGCACTATTACCTGTCATGTAGTGTTACAGATGCTACCTAGGTATCTCTATAACACAATATTATACATTAGCAAGAGCACTAGATATCGGCACTATTACCTGTCATGTAGTGTTACAGATACTACCTAGGTATATCTATAACACACAATATTATACATTAGCAAGAGCACTAGATAACAGCACTATTACCTGTCATGTAGTGCTACAGATATTACCTAGGTATCTGTATAACACATAATATTATACATTAGCAAGAGCACTAGATAACAACACTATTATCTGTCATGTAGTGCTACAGATACTACCTAGGTATCTCTATAACACACAATATTATACATTAGCAAGAGCCCTAGATAACAGCACTATTACCTGTCATGTAGTGCTACAGATACTACCTAGGTATCTTTATAACACAATATTATACATTAGCAAGAGCACTAGATAACAGCACTATTAACTGTCATGTAGTGCTACAGATACTACCTAGGTATCTCTATAACACACAATATTATGCATTAGCAAGAGCACTAGATAACAGCACTATTACCTGTCATGTAGTGCTACAGATGCTACCTAGGTATCTGTATAACACATAATATTATACATTAGCAAGAGCACTAGATAACAACACTATTACCTGTCATGTAGTGCTACAGATGCTACCTAGGTATCTCTATAACACAATATTATACATTAGCAAGAGCACTAGATAACAACACTATTACCTGTCATGTAGTGCTACAGATACTACCTAGGTATCTCTATAACACACAATATTATACATTAGCAAGAGCACTAGATAACAACACTATTACCTGTCATGTAGTGTTACAGTTACAGATACTACCTAGGTATCTATATAACACATAATATTATACATTAGCAAGAGCACTAGATAACAGCAGTATTACCTGTCATGTAGTGCTACAGATACTACCTAGGTATCTCTATAACACACAATATTATACATTAGCAAGAGCACTAGATAACAGCACTATTACCTGTCATGTAGTGTTACAGTTACAGATACTACCTAGGTATCTATATAACACATAATATTATACATTAGCAAGAGCACTAGAAAACAGCAGTATTACCTGTCATGTAGTGCTACAGATACTACCTAGGTATCTCTATAACACAATATTATACTTTAGCAAGAGCACTAGATAACAGCACTATTACTTGTCATGTAGTGCTACAGATACTACCTAGGTATCTCTATAACATAATATTATACATTAGCAAGAGCACTAGATAACAGCACTATTACCTGTCATGTAGTGCTACAGATACTACCTAGGTATATCTATAACACAATATTATACATTAGCAAGAGCACTAGATAACAGCACTATTACCTGTCATGTAGTGTTACAGATACTACCTAGGTATATCTATAACACACAATATTATACATTAGCAAGAGCACTAGATAACAGCACTATTACCTGTCATGTAGTGCTACAGATATTACCTAGGTATCTGTATAACACATAATATTATACATTAGCAAGAGCACTAGATAACAACACTATTATCTGTCATGTAGTGCTACAGATACTACCTAGGTATCTCTATAACACACAATATTATACATTAGCAAGAGCACTAGATAACAGCACTATTTCATGTCATGTAGTGCTACAGATACTACCTAGGTATCTTTATAACACAATATTATACATTAGCAAGAGCCCTAGATAACAGCACTATTACCTGTCATGTAGTGCTACAGATACTACCTAGGTATCTTTATAACACAATATTATACATTAGCAAGAGCACTAGATAACAGCACTATTAACTGTCATGTAGTGCTACAGATACTACCTAGGTATCTTTATAACACAATATTATACATTAGCAAGAGCACTAGATAACAGCACTATTAACTGTCATGTAGTGCTACAGATACTACCTAGGTATCTCTATAACACACAATATTATGCATTAGCAAGAGCACTAGATAACAGCACTATTACCTGTCATGTAGTGCTACAGATGCTACCTAGGTATCTCTATAACACACAATATTATGCATTAGCAAGAGCACTAGATAACAGCACTATTACCTGTCATGTAGTGCTACAGATGCTACCTAGGTATCTGTATAACACATAATATTATACATTAGCAAGAGCACTAGATAACAACACTATTACCTGTCATGTAGTGCTACAGATGCTACCTAGGTATCTCTATAACACAATATTATACATTAGCAAGAGCACTAGATAACAGCAGTATTACCTGTCATGTAGTGCTACAGATACTACCTAGGTATCTCTATAACACACAATATTATACATTAGCAAGAGCACTAGATAACAGCACTATTACCTGTCATGTAGTGTTACAGTTACAGATACTACCTAGGTATCTATATAACACATAATATTATACATTAGCAAGAGCACTAGATAACAGCAGTATTACCTGTCATGTAGTGCTACAGATACTACCTAGGTATCTCTATAACACAATATTATACTTTAGCAAGAGCACTAGATAACAGCACTATTACCTGTCATGTAGTGCTACAGATACTACCTAGGTATATCTATAACACAATATTATACATTAGCAAGAGCACTAGATAACGGCATGATTACCTGTCATGTAGTGTCACAGATATTACCTAGGTATCTCTCTAACACACAATATTATACATTAGCAAGAGCACTAGATGGCAGCACTATTTCCTGTTATGTAGTCCTTCAGACGTGCACGCTACCTATCTAGATATCTCTTCTACAAAGGAAAACATGAGAAGGAAGCCAATGTAATATTAGAAGTAAATTGGAAACGGTTTTAAAATTGTGTTCTCTATCTGAATCGTGAAAGACCAATTTGAGTTTCAAGTTCCTTTAACAAATCATTGAAGTTCTATCACACCCAGGGAAACCCAAAAACTAAAGAGGTTGTGTACCTGAAACACACGTGGTTGTCCTTACATTAGCTGAACACCAGCAAATTTATCATCTAAAAGTGCCTTGGGTAATGCCAAACCTTACAGGTATGACGGCAAAATAATGCACCATACAAGTGGCTGACGCTACCTACAGTATGTACTTGTAACCAATTCATCTCACTGCCGAACCCTTCTTAAGGTGTACAGCAAATATGCACAAAGGTACGCAGTACGGAATGAGCCACGGGTGCGTTCAATACAGCAGCCAGAAATAGTGATCAGTGTGGTTTGTTAGATGGTAGTTGCATAACACAAACACAGGTAGAAAAATAAAAGTGAGTAAAACAAAAAATCCTGTATCCATTATTGCTGATATATTTCCTGTATACAAGGTAGATACACAGGCAGGTGCTCTGTCGGTAAATGAAATCCCGTTCCAAACTCCAATGAAAGTCAGAATTATGCGTAGCTAAACTTGGTAGTGTGTGCCCCAACTCTGTGTTTTTATGGCCCAGTAAGATATTTTAATCATGGAGAGCTAAACTGAACTCCACAAGAATCCACATGTGGTTCAGTGTGAAACTGACATATTTAGGTAGCAGTTTTGCAAGAATTCTTTTGTGCACTAAATATCCACCAGTGTTTTCATATTGTATTACATTGTTAAAAAATTTTTGGGAAAACTGCTGCCATATAGTGCTTCAGAAGTGATCATACCTACCTTTTTTTCAACAGAGGATAATAAGAGAAGTAAATTTGATCAAAGAAGTAATTTGGAATTTTGTTTTTAAAACTGTCCACTCTATTAGTATCCTTAATTAATCATTAGCTCTATATTTCACAGGCATCACTACTAAGCAATATGCACTCACCATTATCTCATCTCCTTCCCAGAAGGCCTTGGGCCACTTGTTTGATGGCTGCAGTCACTAACTGGACTTGCACTTATCCATCTTGGGAATGAGACTACAAACTACAGATGCTGATGGAATTATATAAAAAAGATATTTACTTACAAAATGCGTCTTTAAATAAAACCATAACAATTAAAGGGAGCTGTTTTGTTCATATGTTTTAAAGTATATCTAAAATGTTTTGTTACCTGTTTATTCACAATAAAGGGAAGGTTTCTTGTTAGATGGATTTGCCATATAGGGCCAGGTTACAGGTGCAGCGCAAAATTGTGCTTACGCTAGCTCAATATTTGGACTCCACTCGTAATACCAGCCCATGCCATTGTGAGCTGGTATTATAAGTGAAGGTCAATGCAAAGCGACCTCGCGTTCGCATTGCTTGAAATCTTTTCTCTCACAAGAGCACGCTTCCATAGGCTCCAATGGAAGCCTCGTTCTCATACAATAAATTAGCGTTCCACTTGTTATCTAGCCCATAAAAAGGAATGAAAAAAAAAAAAAAATATATATATATATATATATATATATATATATATATATATATATATATATATATATATATATATATATATATATATATATATATATATAATCTCTATCTTGCAAGATTTACACCAGATAATTTGTGTTTTTCATTTAAGTGGCAAAAGTCAATGAGCTAGTGACGTATGGGATATACATTCCTACCAGGAGGGGGCAAAGTTTCCCAAACCTCAAAATGCCTATAAATACACCTCCCACCACACTCATACCTTAGTTTTACAAACTTTGCCTCCTATGGAGGTGATGAAGTAAGATGTGCTTGATTTCTTCTGATAGGTGCTTCTAAGCATTTTGAAGCCCAAATCCTCTCATAGTACAGTGTTTGTCAGAGGCATGTGAAGAGAGTATTGCCTGTTGATATCATGGTTTCACCCATAGGAAGTCTATTCAAAGGCTCTCTGTAATCTGTCGCAGTGATTCATCCCCTGCCTCCTTTTTCAGATCGACGTTCTACTCCTATACCATTACCTCTGCTGATATTTTTCAGTACTGGTTTGGCTGTCTGCTATATGTGGATGGGTGTCTTCTGGTAAGTATATATAATTTTTTAAGACACTCTCAGCTTGTTTGGCACTTTATATTATATTGTAAAGTTTTAAATATGTTTGCTTATATTTGCCATGAGTCAGGTCTATGTATATTTCCCTTTTGCAGTCTAACTGTTTCAATATGGAAAATATGTTTTTGGGAAGTTTATTTTTTTTTTACCTCGGGTTCCAGTTCTTTCAAATTTGACTTTGTTCTCCAAAATTTTCGCGGGCAAACTAGGCTCGCAAGGACGCAAAATGTTGTTTTTTATTGTGTCATTCTTGGCGCAAACATTTTTGGTGCGAAGTTGCGCCTATAGTGATGCAAGTCTCATCATTTCCTGCGCCTTTGTTGACGTTAGTTGTTTTTTGTTTTTTTTTGGCACAAAGTCGTGCTTGTTATGACGCAAGTTGCGTCATTTCCTGCTATGATGCTTGCTTTTTTGTATATTATTTTAGCAAAAGCATTTTTTTCCATTCCTGAAACTGCTATATGAGGAAATTGGATATTTTGCTTAAATGTTATTTTTTCTTGTTACATTTTGCAAGATGTCTCAGACTGATCCTGCCTCTGATGTTACTGTAGGGACCATGCTGCCTGAACACAGTTCTACCAAAGCTAAGTGTGTTTGTTGTAAACAAGCTGATGTTATTTCTTCAGCTCAAATGTGGCATTTGTCATGACAAGCTATTGCATGCTGATAAATACAAATACATTGTCTGTTGTTCCTTCAACGTCTAATGTATATGATATTCCTGCAGATGTGAAGAATTATATTGCTACAGCTATAGAGAAGGCTATGTCTGCTATTCCGCCTTCAAATAAACGTAAAACGTCTTTTAAAACTTCTCATAAATCTGATGAAATTTGTTGACCGACAACATACTGAAGTATCCTCTGCTGATGAGGATCTCTCTGGTTCAGAGGATCCTGCATCAGACACTGAAATTGACAAATCTTCCTATCTGTTTAAGATTGAATATATTCGTTCTTTGTTGAAGGAAGTTTTGTTTACTTTGGGTATTGAAGAGTCTAGTCCTCTTGATAACAAAGCTAGTAAATGTTTAAATTCTCTTTTTAAACCTCCTGAGGTTACTCCTGAAGTTTTTTCCTATTCCAGATGCTATCTCTGATATGATTACTAAAGAATGGTCTCATCCTGGTTCTTCTTTTAATCCTTCTAGGTTTAAGAAGACAAATCCTATACCTGTGGCTAATTTAGAGTTTGGCAAGAGTGGAAATAGCCCCATCAACTTTAGGGACTTTTTCCCCAAACGTACTACTATTCCTATGAAGATAGTACTTCTTTTAAGGATCCTTTAGACAGGAAGATTGAATCTTATCTCAGAAAAGCTTATTTACATCCTGGCTATATTCTTAGACCTGCCATTTCTGTGGCTGCTGCTTCAACTTTTTGGTTGGACAGTTTAGCTCAACAGGTAGTAGATCCTGATTTGTCTAGCATTGTTCTTTTGCTTCAACATGCTAATCATTTTTATTTGTGATGCTATATTTGATGTCATTAAGATCGATGTTAAATCTATGTCTTTAGCTATATTAGCTAGAAGTGCTTTATCGCTTAAATCTTGGAATGCTGACATGGTGTCTTAATCTAGATTACTATCTCTATCTTTCCAGGGTAAGAATTTATTTGGTTCTCAATTGGATTCTATTATTTCCACTATCACTGGGGGGGAAGGGAGTTTTTCTGCCCCAAGATAAAGTCTAAGGGTAAATTTAAGGCTCCTAGTCGTTTTCCTTCCTTTCGTCAGAATGGAGAACAAAAACCACTCCTCCCTCTAAGGCCTCTGGTTCTAAATGGAGACCATCTTCAAATTGGATTAAAACCAACCCTTTTAAAAAAACAAATCCATCCCCCAAGACTGCATGAAGGTAAGGCCCTCAATCCAGTTCAGCTGGTGGGGGCGGATTGAAATTTATTTCAGGACATTTGGACTGATTCTGTTCAGAATCAGTGGATTCAGAATATTGTGTCTCAAGGGTATTAAATAGGTTTCAGAATAAGACCTCCTATGGGAAGATTCTTTCTTTCTCATGTTCCAACAAATCCTGTGAAGGCTCAGGCTTTTCTGAAATGTGTTTCAGATCTAGAGCTCTCAGGGGTGATTGTACTGGTTCCTCTCCAGGAACAGGATTTGGGTTTCTATTCAAATCTATTCATTGACCCAAAGAAAGAGAATTCTTTCAGACCAGTTCTGGATCTGAAGAATTTAAATAGTTTTGTAAGAGTCCCAACTTTCAAGATGGTGACTATAAGGACTATTCTGCCTTTTGTTCAGCAAGGGCATTTTATGTCCACAATATACTTACAGGATGCTTATCTTCACATTCCAATTCATCCAGACCACCAACGGTTTCTGAGATTCTCTTTTCTAGACGAGCATTACAAATTTGTTGCTCTTCCGTTTGGCCTAGCGACAGCTCCAAGAATCTTCTTGAAGGTTCTTGGTGCCTTACTATCTGTAATCAGAGAGCAGGGTATTGCAGTGTTTCTTTATTTGGACAATATCTTGGTACTAGCTCAGTCTTTTCATTTAGCAGAATCTCACAGAAAACAACTAGTGTGGTTTCTTCAAAGGCATGGTTGGAGGATCAATTTACAAAGAGTTTCTTGATTCCTCAAACAAGGGTCCCCTTTTTAGGTTTCCAGATAGATTTAGTGTCCATGACTCTGTCTTTAACAGACAAGAGGTAAATGAAATTCTTTTTAGCTTGTCTAAACCTTCAGTCTCGATCATTCCCTTCAGTGGCTATGTGCATTGAAGTTTTAGGTCTCATGACTGCAGCATCGGACTTGATCCCCTTTGCTCATTTTCATATGAGACCTCTGCAGCTTTGCATGCTGAATCATTGGTGCAGGGATTTTACTCAGATATCACAGCTGATATACTTAAATTGTATACAATAAAATATCAGCGCTCCCTTTTCCCGAGTCAGATATTGAAAATAAATTAGAATAGAATGTATCTAAACCGATATAGTTAAAGTAGTGACAAATATTAGTATATAGTAAAATTATAATAGAGAGAAAAATTCAAATTATGTATTAATAATTTGAAAAAGCAAGGGATACAAATGAGCACACAGAGTCCTTTATAAAAAATATATTCCAATTTATTATTTCCCACACACATTCAGTGAATTTCTGTATTTGGCCAAGTCAGACAACAGTAACCCAAGTTTAAAAAGGAACAGACCAAGGTTAATCAGTAATAAGGTGTTAACTGCCTAAGCATACGCATGCTGATATAGACCTATAACAAAGTTAGCACAAGATAGGTCGAATAGACCTCAGAGACTAATGCAGCTCAAATAACATATATTCACAGGTGCTGAGATAGTATACATCAAAACCAAACAACCTATAAATATAACAGCATAAACAGGTGCTTGCATATACAGTCCGTATCATAGAATATGTGTCAGAAGTTCCAATATTGTGACTATGTGTCAGAGATATTATCCAGAACAAAACAGGCAGAATAGACTTAACTTATGCATTCAGCAAATTCGTTACAGGAGCACCGCTCACAAGAGGCCTGTGTACTGGCGTCTGACGTCACAGGAAAGGAGTGGCCCAGCTGTCACAGGTATCCAATCCGCTCCTTGTGTAGGAAATCCTTGATACGCAAAAGGGGTGTGTGCTGTATCGGCAAACAGCTGAGAAGGGAAAGAACCAGGCTTCCCCCAAATTGCACAGCGAGTGCCATAACTTTTACCAAGATGTACCAAAACACACCTCCTGCAGCTTGCCTTTGCTTATGCTTGTTATAGCAGACAGTAGGGCTGACTCTGTATCTAGCTGAGAAGGGAAGAAACCAGGTCTCCCCCAAACTGCTCAGTGAAAGCCGCGGCTCTTACCAAGATGTACCGCAACTTGATCCACTATTAGACAGAGATCTGTGATGCTTGAGACGATCTCCATATACTTTACAGGATACTTCGCTCACATTAGTAGTAGCAAGCTGTAGAGAGTGGTTAGATATTACTCTCTATCATTCAGCTCACCGCCAATTAGGAGTAGATTAGGCAGGAATCTATTATATTCTGACATATGGTAGCATTGAAGCTAATAGTCCATAATACAACCAAGGAGTTTATTAGAGGATTCTATATTCCTTTTCACTTTGAGATAGAAGTAGATTGCTGCAGGAGAGGATTATTTCTCCTTAATATAATTTCCCAGTAACACTGTTATTTGGCCAGGCCAGCAATTACTATGGCTTATACTCTATCAGATGACCTATGGGAAGCTGAATTAAAAGATTCCCTAGCGAATGATAATGTAGTTGGGGAAGATAATGAGGAAGAAAATGTAACTATTTTTAGTGCATTTAGAAGATATAGGTACCTCCTAAATTGTCAACTAAAAATTAAAGCAGAAAATACAAGCTTAACAAACTATATAGACAAAAAGATCATCCCAAGAGGGTTAAGTTTGTCATTAGATCCAGGGACAAATAAAAGGGAGGATGAGAAAGGTGACTCCTTTGTGGAGGATTGGAATGAAAAATTATCCTCAACCTCCCTTGATTTGATGGAAATGATGATAAAAAGAAACAATAAAAGACTTGAGAAAGTCAAAATTGAGGCTGAAAAGGCCTTATTGAAAGTTAATTCATTTGAGTATGATCCGAATTTTGAGAAACTGAATGGGGAAACTAGTCTAAATGTATCTAAATTAAAATCTGATATTAAAATGAGGAAGTGTAGAAAGTATAGACGTGATCAAGATGATTATAAAAATGTATAAATGAAACTGAACAATGTCCTTACGCTTGCATCAAAGTGTCTTGCAAGTAATAAGGGGTTAATAAGTATATTGGAAAGTCTCTTGTATGTCGGGAAATGATGTATGCTAGAGGTTGTACAAATATTTTTTCATGTGTACAAATAAGTATTTTCAGTAGCAGCTGTACACCTTGTATATCACTCCCGACCTTGTTATATAGTGTTAGAATGTCCCACAAGGTGTATACAGATTGAGACAATACGTAACAAAGTATAGAAATCCAATATGTTGAAGGCAAAAAAACATTCACTCACCCATCTTCTTATAGTGCAAGGGCTGAGTAATACTTCCTTGGTAGGTGCCGGCTTGGAAAAACTTTGTTGATCACAAGCAGGGAATGAGCCCTCCGGGTGTGCAAATCCTTGATATTGTTAAAAAAAAAAAAGGGGGAATGTTTTGCCTGGTGCTGGAGGCGGAAAGTGCCAGGACAAACCGCCAAACAGATTTGCAGATAAAGAGCTTCCACAGCGGTGGAAATATCCAGCATTAAATGGACAGAGTGAAGTAGAAGTTAAAATATAGACTTTATTAGGTATGCATTAAGAGACCTGTGAATGTTCACAGAGAATCAACTAATATCACAGCATAGAAAGAGTCAGCCTAGTAGCCCAACATTACACACTCCACTCCAACAGGGACGAAGTGCTGTTGCAGCACGAAACATGTTGGAGTGGAGTGTGTAATGTTGGGCTACTAGGCTGACTCTTTCTATGCTGTGATATTAGTTGATTCTCTGTGAACATTCACAGGTCTCTTAATGCATACCTAATAAAGTCTATATTTTAACTTCTACTTCACTCGGTCCATTTAATGCTGGATATTTCCACCGCTGTGGAAGCTCTTTATCTGATTATAAAAATGGGAGGGTCTATATTTATAAGTCCCAAAAGGGTACATACGACTCAGGAACAGATGCTTCAGACTGTGAATTAGGGGTGTCAAAAAACTCTGCAAGCATAGCCCAAAAAGGAGGAGAAAGAACAGAAGGAGAAAAAGGAAAAGATCCCTATGGGAACCCCCCCAGAGAAAAGAGATATCAAACAAGGCAGACCAGAGGGAGAGGGGATCAATACACCGAGAACAGGGGGAGATTCAGGGGGAGAGGGACACGCAGGGGTTATTAGATCACAGATTTGAGGACGAACTGCAAGTTATAAATCGTTCCTCCTTCCCTTTGAACCTAGCCCATATTGAAGTACTTAAAAAGGGCCTTTCCTTTTGTCCAACAGCTACAATTGATAAATTTGAGGTTCAAAAAGACTTACATCTTTTTGCTAGAAAAATTGTTTTCTTTCATGTAATTAGCAAGAGTCCATGAGCTAGTGACGTATGGAATATACATTCCTACCAGGAGGGGCAAAGTTTCCCAAACCTCAAAATGCCTATAAATACACCCCTCACCACACCCACAATTCAGTTTTACAAACTTTGCCTCCGATGGAGGTGGTGAAGTAAGTTTGTGCTAGATTCTACGTTGATATGCGCTCCGCAGCAAGTTGGAGCCCGGTTTTCCTCTCAGCGTGCAGTGAATGTCAGAGGGATGTGAAGAGAGTATTGCCTATTTGAATGCAGTGATCTCCTTCTACGGGGTCTATTTCATAGGTTCTCTGTTATCGGTCGTAGAGATTCATCTCTTACCTCCCTTTTCAGATCGACGATATACTCTTATATATACCATTACCTCTGCTGATTCTCGTTTCAGTACTGGTTTGGCTTTCTACAAACATGTAGATGAGTGTCCTGGGGTAAGTAAATCTTATTTTCTGTGACACTCTAAGCTATGGTTGGGCACTTTGTTTATAAAGTTCTAAATATATGTATTCAAACATTTATTTGCCTTGACTCAGAATGTTCAACTTTCCTTATTTTTCAGACAGTCAGTTTCATATTTGGGATAATGCATTTGAATTAATCATTTTTTTCTTACCTTCAAAAATTTGACTCTTTTTTTCCCTGTGGGCTGTTAGGCTCGCGGGGGCTGAAAATGCTTCATTTTATTGCGTCATTCTTGGCGCGGACTTTTTTGGCGCAAAAATTCTTTTCCGTTTCCGGCGTCATACGTGTCGCCGGAAGTTGCGTCATTTTTTTGACGTTATTTTGCGCCAAAGATGTCGGCGTTCCGGATGTGGCGTCATTTTGGCGCCAAAAGCATTTAGGCGCCAAATAATGTGGGCGTCTGATTTGGCGCTAAAAAATATGGGCGTCGCTTTTATCTCCACATTATTTAAGTCTCATTTTTTATTGCTTCTGGTTGCTAGAAGCTTGTTCTTTGGCATTCTTTCCCATTCCTGAAACTGTCATTTAAGGAATTTGATCAATTTTGCTTTATATATATGTTGTTTTTTCTCTTACATATTGCAAGATGTCTCACGTTGCATCTGAGTCAGAAGATACTACAGGAAAATCGCTGTCTAGTGCTGGATCTACCAAAGCTAAGTGTATCTGCTGTAAACTTTTGGTAGCTATTCCTCCGGCTGTTGTTTGTATTGATTGTCATGACAAACTTGTTAAAGCAGATAATATTTCCTTTAGTAATGTACCATTGCCTGTTGCAGTTCCCTCAACATCTAAGGTGCAGAATGTTCCTGATAACATAAGAGATTTTGTTTCTGAATCCATAAAGAAGGCTATGTCTGTTATTTCTCCTTCTAGTAAACATAAAAAATCTTTTAAAACTTCTCTCCCTACAGATGAATTTTTAAATGAACATCATCATTCTGATTCTGATGACTCTTCTGGTTCAGAGGATTCTGTCTCAGAGGTTGATGCTGATAAATCTTCATATTTATTTAAAATGGAATTTATTCGTTCTTTACTTAAAGAAGTACTAATTGCTTTAGAAATAGAGGATTCTGGTCCTCTTGATACTAATTCTAAACGTTTGGATAAGGTATTTAAAGCTCCTGTGGTTATTCCAGAAGTTTTTCCTGTTCCTAATGCTATTTCTGCAGTAATTTCCAAAGAATGGGATAAATTGGGTAATTCATTTACTCCTTCTAAACGTTTCAAGCAATTATATCCTGTGCCGTCTGACAGATTAGAATTTTGGGACAAAATCCCTAAAGTTGATGGGGCTATTTCTACCCTTGCTAAACGTACTACTATTCCTACGTCAGATGGTACTTCGTTTAAGGATCCTTTAGATAGGAAAATTGAATCCTTTCTAAGAAAAGCTTATCTGTGTTCAGGTAATCTTCTTAGACCTGCTATATCTTTGGCTGATGTTGCTGCAGCTTCAACTTTTTGGTTGGAAACTTTAGCGCAACAAGTAACACATCATGATTCTCATGATATTATTCTTCTTCTTCAGCATGCTAATAATTTTATCTGTGATGCCATTTTTGATATTATCAGAGTTGATGTCAGGTTTATGTCTCTAGCTATTTTAGCTAGAAGAGCTTTATGGCTTAAAACTTGGAATGCTGATATGGCTTCTAAATCAACTCTACTTTCTATTTCTTTCCAGGGTAACAAATTATTTGGTTCTCAGTTGGATTCTATTATTTCAACTGTTACTGGTGGGAAAGGAACTTTTTTACCACAGGATAAAAAATCTAAAGGTAAAAACAGGGCTAATAATCGTTTTCGTTCCTTTCGTTTCAACAAAGAACAAAAGCCTGATCCTTCATCCTCAGGAGCAGTTTCAGTTTGGAAACCATCTCCAGTCTGGAATAAATCCAAGCCAGCTAGAAAGGCAAAGCCTGCTTCTAAGTCCACATGAAGGTGCGGCCCTCATTCCAGCTCAGCTGGTAGGGGGCAGGTTACGTTTTTTCAAGGAAATTTGGATCAATTCTGTTCACAATCTTTGGATTCAGAACATTGTTTGAGAAGGGTACAGAATTGGTTTCAAGATGAGACCTCCTGCAAAGAGATTTTTTCTTTCCCGTGTCCCAGTAAATCCAGTAAAAGCTCAAGCATTTCTGAATTGTGTTTCAGATCTAGAGTTGACTGGAGTAATTATGCCAGTTCCAGTTCCGGAACAGGGGATGGGGTTTTATTCAAATCTCTTCATTGTACCAAAGAAGGAGAATTCCTTCAGACCAGTTCTGGATCTAAAAATATTGAATCGTTATGTAAGAATACCAACGTTCAAGATGGTAACTGTAAGGACTATCTTGCCTTTTGTTCAGCAAGGGAATTATATGTCCACAATAGATTTACAGGATGAATATCTGCATATTCCGATTCATCCAGATCATTATCAGTTCCTGAGATTCTCTTTTCTGGACAAGCATTACCAGTTTGTGGCTCTGCCGTTTGGCCTAGCTACAGCTCCAAGAATTTTTACAAAGGTTCTCGGTGCCCTTCTGTCTGTAATCAGAGAACAGGGTATTGTGGTATTTCCTTATTTGGACGATATCTTGGTACTTGCTCAGTCTTTTCATTTAGCAGAATCTCATACGAATCGACTTGTGTTGTTTCTTCAAGATCATGGTTGGAGGATCAATTTACCAAAAAGTTCATTGATTCCTCAGACAAGGGTAACCTTTCTGGGTTTCCAGATGGATTCAGTGTCCATGACTCTGTCTTTAACAGACAAGAGACGTCTAAAATTAATTACAGCTTGTCGAAACCTTCAGTCACAATCATTCCCTTCGGTAGCCTTATGCATGGAAATTCTAGGTCTTATGACTGCTGCATCGGACGCGATCCCCTTTGCTCGTTTTCACATGCGGCCTCTTCAGCTCTGTATGCTGAATCAATGGTGCAAGGATTACACAAAGATATCTCAATTAATATCTTTAAAACCGATTGTTCGACACTCTCTAACGTGGTGGACAGATCACCATCGTTTAATTCAGGGGGCTTCTTTTGTGCTTCCGACCTGGACTGTAATTTCAACAGATGCAAGTCTCACAGGTTGGGGAGCTGTGTGGGGATCTCTGACGGCACAAGGAGTTTGGGAATCTCAGGAGGTGAGATTACCGATCAATATTTTCAGAGCTCTTCAGTTTTGGCCTCTTCTGAAGAGAGAATCGTTCATTTGTTTTCAGACAGACAATATCACAACTGTGGCATACATCAATCATCAAGGAGGGACTCACAGTCCTCTGGCTATGAAAGAAGTATCTCGAATTTTGGTTTGGGCGGAATCCAGCTCCTGTCTAATCTCTGCGGTTCATATCCCAGGTATAGACAATTGGGAAGCGGATTATCTCAGTCGCCAAACGTTGCATCCGGGCGAATGGTCTCTTCACCCAGAGGTATTTCTTCAGATTGTTCAAATGTGGGAACTTCCAGAAATAGATCTGATGGCGTCTCATCTAAACAAGAAACTTCCCAGGTATCTGTTCAGATTCCGGGATCCTCAGGCGGAGGCAGTGGATGCATTATCACTTCCTTGGAAGTATCATCCTGCCTATATCTTTCCGCCTCTAGTTCTTCTTCCAAGAGTAATCTCCAAGATTCTGAAGGAATGCTCGTTTGTTCTGCTGGTAGCTCCGGCATGGTCTCACAGGTTTTGGTATGCGGATCTTGTCCGGATGGCCTATTGCCAACCGTGGACTCTTCCGTTAAGACCAGACCTTCTGTCTCAAGGTCCTTTTTTCCATCAGGATCTGAAATCCTTAAATTTAAAGGTATGGAGATTGAACGCTTGATTCTTGGTCACAGAGGTTTCTCTGACTCTGTGATTAATACTATGTTACAGGCTCGTAAATCTGTATCTAGAGAGATATATTATAGAGTCTGGAAGACTTATATTTCTTGGTGTCTTTCTCATCATTTTTCTTGGCATTCTTTTAGAATACCGAGAATATTACAGTTTCTTCAGGATGGTTTAGATAAGGGTTTGTCTGCAAGTTCCTTGAAAGGACAAATATCTGCTCTTTCTGTTCTTTTTCACAGAAAGATTGCTATTCTTCCTGATATTCATTGTTTTGTACAAGCTTTGGTTCGTATAAAGCCTGTCATTAAGTCAATTTCTCCTCCTTGGAGTTTGAATTTGGTTCTGGGGGCTCTTCAAGCTCCTCCATTTGAACCTATGCATTCATTGGACATTAAATTACTTTCTTGGAAAGTTTTGTTCCTTTTGGCCATCTCTTCTGCCAGAAGAGTTTCTGAATTATCTGCTCTTTCTTGTGAGTCTCCTTTTCTGATTTTTCATCAGGATAAGGCGGTGTTGCGAACTTCTTTTGAATTTTTACCTAAAGTTGTGACTTCCAACAACATTAGTAGAGAAATTGTGGTTCCTTCATTATGTCCTAATTCTAAGAAGAAATCGTTGCATTCTTTGGATGATGTTAGAGCTTTGAAATATTATGTTGAAGCTACTAAATCTTTCCGAAAGACTTCTAGTCTATTTGTTATCTTTTCCGGTTCTAGAAAAGGCCAGAAAGCTTCTGCCATTTCTTTGGCATCTTGGTTGAAATCTTTAATTCATCTTGCCTATGTTGAGTCGGGTAAAACTCCGCCTCAGAAAATTACAGCTCATTCTACTAGGTCAGTTTCTACTTCCTGGGCGTTTAGGAATGAAGCTTCGGTTGATCAGATTTGCAAAGCAGCAACTTGGTCCTCTTTGCATACTTTTACTAAATTCTACCATTTCTCCAACATTGGTGTGTCCGGTCCACGGCGTCATCCTTACTTGTGGGATATTCTCTTCCCCAACAGGAAATGGCAAAGAGTCCCAGCAAAGCTGGTCACATGATCCCTCCTAGGCTCCGCCCACCCCAGTCATTCTCTTTGCCGTTGCACAGGCAACATCTCCACGGAGATGGTTAAGAGTTTTTTGTAGTTTTATTCTTCTATCAAGTGTTTGTTATTTTAAAATAGTGCTGGTATGTACTATTTACTCTGAAACAGAAAAGGATGAAGATTTCTGTTTGTAAGAGGAAGATGATTTTTAGCAGACAGTAACTAAAATAGATTGCTGTTTCCACACAGGACTGTTGAGATGAAGTAACTTCAGTTGGGGGAAACAGTTAGCAGTCTTTTCTGCTTAAGGTATGACTAGCCATATTTCTAACAAGACCATGTAATGCTGGAAGGCTGTCATTTCCCCTCATGGGGACCGGTAAGCCATTTTCTTAGTTAAACATAAAAGAATAAAGGGCTTCAAAAAGGGCTTAAAAACTGGTAGACATTTTTCTGGGCTAAAACAATTGCTTTACTAGGCATATTATGCAGATTCTAACTAATTATTGGTATTATAATCTTGGGGAACGTTTAGAAAAACGGCAGGCACTGTGTTGGACACCTTTTTCAGATGGGGGCCTTTCTAGTTATAGACAGAGCCTCATTCTGGGACTGTATAGGGGTTAAATGTAAAAACGGCTCCGGTTCCGTTAATTTAAGGGTTAAAGCTCTGAAATTTGGTGTGCAATACTTTTAATGCTTTAAGACACTGTGGTGAAATTTTGGTGAATTTTGAACAATTCCTTCATACTTTTTCACATATTCAGTAATAAAGTGTTTTCAGTTTGAAATTTAAAGTGACAGTAACGGTTTTATTTTAAAACGTTTTTTGTGCTTTGTTGACAAGTTTAAGCCTGTTTAACATGTCTGTACCATCAGATAAGCTATGTTCTATATGTATGAAAGCCAATGTGTCTCCCCATTTAAATTTATGTGATAATTGTGCCATAGTGTCCAAACAAAGTAAGGACAGTAATGCAACAGATAATGATATTGCCCAAGATGATTCCTCAAATGAGGGGAGTAAACATGATACTACATCATCCCCTACTGTGTCTACACCAGTTATGCCCACACAGGAGGCCCCTAGTACATCTAGTGCGCCAATACTTATTACCATGCAACAATTAACGGCTGTAATGGATAACTCCATAGCAAATCTTTTATCCAAAATGCCTACTTATCAGAGAAAGCGCGATTGCTCTGTTTTAAACACTGAAGAGCAAGAGGACGCTGATGATAACTGTTCTGACATACCCTCACACCAATCTCAAGGGGCCATGAGGGAGGTTTTGTCTGATGGAGAAATTTCAGATTCAGAAAAAATTTCTCATCAAGCTGAACCTGATGTTGTGACATTTAAATTTAAATTAGAACATCTCCGCGCACTGCTTAAGGAGGTGTTATCTACTCTGGATGATTGTGACAATTTGGTCATTCCAGAGAAATTATGTAAGATGGACAAGTTCCTAGAGGTTCCGGTGCCCCCCGACGCTTTTCCTATACCCAAGCGGGTGGCGGACATAGTAAATAAAGAGTGGGAAAGGCCCGGCATACCTTTTTGTTCCCCCCCCTATATTTAAGAAATTATTTCCTATAGTCGACCCCAGAAAGGACTTATGGCAGACAGTCCCCAAGGTCGAGGGGGCGGTTTCTACTCTAAACAAACGCACTACTATTCCTATCGAAGATAGTTGTGCTTTCAAAGATCCTATGGATAAGAAATTAGAGGGTTTGCTTAAAAAGATTTTTGTACAGCAAGGTTACCTTCTACAACCAATTTCATGCATTGTTCCTATCACTACGGCAGCGTGTTTCTGGTTCGAGGAACTAGAAAAATCGCTCAGTAAAGAATCTTCGTATGAGGAGGTTATGGACAGAGTTCAAGCACTTAAATTGGCTAACTTTTTTGTTTTAGATGCCGCTTTGCAATTAGCTAGATTAGCGGCGAAAAATTCAGGGTTTGCTGTCGTGGCGCGCAGAGTGCTTTGGCTAAAGTCTTGGTCAGCGGATGTGTCTTCCAAGACAAAATTGCTTAACATTCCTTTCAAAGGTAAAACATTATTTGGACCTGATTTGAAAGAGATTATTTCAGACATCACTGGGGGAAAGGGCCACGCCCTCCCACAGGATAGGTCTTTTAAGGCTAATAATAAGCCTAATTTTCGTCCCTTTCGCAGAACGGACCAGTCTCTAATTCTGTATCCTCTAAGCAAGAGGGTAATACTTCACAACCCAAACCAGCCTGGAAACCAATGCAAGGCTGGAACAAGGGTAAGCAGGCCAAGAAGCCTACCACTGCTACCAAAACAGCATGAAGGGATAGCCCCCGATCCAGGACCGGATCTAGTGGGGGGCAGACTTTCTCTCTTTGCTCAGGCTTGGGCAAGAGATGTTCAGGATCCTTGGGCGCTAGAAATAGTTTCTCAAGGTTATCTCCTGGAATTCAAGGAACTACCCCCAAGGGGAAGGTTCCACAGGTCTCAATTATCTTCAAACCAAATAAAGAGACAGGCATTCTTACATTGTGTAGAAGACCTGTTAAAGATGGGAGTGATACATCCAGTTCCAATAAGAGAACAAGGAATGGGATTTTATTCCAATCTGTTCATAGTTCCCAAAAAAGAGGGAACATTCAGACCAATTTTGGATCTAAAGATCCTAAACAAATTTCTCAGGGTACCATCATTCAAAATGGAAACTATTCGAACGATCCTACCTACTATCCAGGAAAATCAATTTATGACTACCGTGGATTTAAAGGATGCGTACCTACATATTCCTATCCACAAGGAACATCATCAGTTCCTAAGGTTCGCTTTTCTGGACAAGCATTACCAGTTTATGGCACTTCCATTTGGATTAGCCACTGCTCCAAGGATTTTCACAAAGGTACTAGGGTCCCTTCTAGCGGTTCTAAGACCAAGGGGCATTGCAGTAGTACCTTACTTGGATGACATCCTGATTCAAGCGTCGTCCCTGTCAAAAGCAAAGGCTCATACGGACATCGTCCTAGCCTTTCTCAGATCTCACGGATGGAAGGTGAACAAAGAAAAAAGTTCTCTGTCCCCGTCAACAAGAGTTCCCTTCTTGGGAACAATAATAGATTCCTTAGAAATGAGGATTTTTCTGACAGAGGTCAGAAAATCAAAACTTCTAAGCTCTTGTCAAGTACTTCATTCTGTTCCTCGTCCTTCCATAGCGCAGTGCATGGAAGTAATTGGATTGATGGTTGCAACAATGGACATAGTTCCTTTTGCACGAATTCATCTAAGACCATTACAACTGTGCATGCTCAGACAGTGGAATGGGGATTATATAGACTTGTCTCCGACGATTCAAGTAGATCAAAAGACCAGAGATTCACTCCGTTGGTGGCTGACCCTGGACAATCTGTCACAGGGAATGTGCTTCCGCAGACCAGAGTGGGTCATTGTCACGACCGACGCCAGCCTAGTGGGCTGGGGCGCGGTCTGGGAATCCCTGAAAGCTCAGGGTCTATGGTCTCGGGAAGAGTTTCTTCTCCCGATAAACATTCTGGAACTGAGAGCGATATTCAATGCTCTCAGAGCTTGGCCTCAACTAGCAAAGGCCAAATTCATAAGGTTTCAGTCAGACAACATGACGACCGTTGCATATATCAATCATCAGGGGGGAACAAGGACTTCCCTGGCGATGAAAGAAGTGACCAAGATAATTCAATGGGCGGAGGATCACTCCTGCCACTTGTCTGCGTTCCACATCCCAGGAGTGGAAAATTGGGAAGCGGATTTTCTGAGTCGTCAGACATTCCATCCGGGGGAGTGGGAACTCCATCCGGAAATCTTTGCCCAAATAACTCAATTATGGGGCATTCCAGACATGGATCTGATGGCGTCTCGTCAGAACTTCAAGGTTCCTTGCTACGGGTCCAGATCCAGGGATCCCAAGGCGACCCTAGTAGATGCACTAGTAGCACCTTGGACCTTCAACCTAGCTTATGTATTCCCACCGTTTCCTCTCATCCCCAGGCTGGTAGCCAGGATCAATCAGGAGAGGGCCTCGGTGATCTTGATAGCTCCTGCGTGGCCACGCAGGAGCTGGTATGCAGACCTGGTGAATATGTCATCGGCTCCACCATGGAAGCTACCTTTGAGACAGGACCTTCTTGTTCAGGGTCCATTCGAACATCCGAATCTGGTTTCCCTCCAACTGACGGCTTGGAGATTGAACGCTTGATTTTATCAAAGCGTGGGTTTTCAGATTCTGTAATAGATACTCTGATTCAGGCTAGAAAGCCTGTAACTAGAAAAATTTACCATAAAATATGGAAAAAATATATCTGTTGGTGTGAATCTAAAGGATTCCCATGGAACAAGATAAAAATTCCTAAGATTCTATCCTTTCTACAAGAAGGTTTGGAGAAAGGATTATCTGCAAGTTCTCTGAAGGGACAGATCTCTGCTTTATCTGTTTTACTTCACAAAAGACTGGCAGCTGTGCCAGATGTTCAAGCATTTGTTCAGGCTCTGGTTAGGATCAAGCCTGTTTACAGACCTTTGACTCCTCCCTGGAGTCTAAATCTAGTTCTTTCAGTTCTTCAAGGGGTTCCGTTTGAACCCTTACATTCCGTAGATATTAAGTTATTATCTTGGAAAGTTTTGTTTTTGGTTGCAATTTCTTCTGCTAGAAGAGTTTCAGAGTTATCTGCTCTGCAGTGTTCTCCGCCCTATCTGGTGTTCCATGCAGATAAGGTGGTTTTGCGTACTAAGCCTGGTTTTCTTCCGAAAGTTGTTTCCAACAAAAATATTAACCAGGAGATAGTTGTACCTTCTTTGTGTCCGAATCCAGTTTCAAAGAAGGAACGTTTGTTACACAATTTGGACGTAGTCCGTGCTCTAAAATTCTATTTAGAGGCTACTAAAGATTTCAGACAAACATCTTCCTTGTTTGTTGTTTATTCTGGTAAAAGGAGAGGTCAAAAAGCGACTTCTACCTCTTTCCTTTTGGCTTAAAAGCATTATCCGATTGGCTTATGAGACTGCCGGACGGCAGCCTCCTGAAAGAATCACAGCTCACTCCACTAGGGCTGTGGCTTCCACATGGGCCTTCAAGAACGAGGCTTCTGTTGACCAGATATGTAAGGCAGCGACTTGGTCTTCACTGCACACTTTTGCCAAATTTTACAAATTTGATACTTTTGCTTCTTCAGAGGCTATTTTTGGGAGAAAGGTTTTGCAAGCCGTGGTGCCTTCCATTTAGGTGACCTGATTTGCTCCCTCCCTTCATCCGTGTCCTAAAGCTTTGGTATTGGTTCCCACAAGTAAGGATGACGCCGTGGACCGGACACACCAAAGTTTGAGAAAACAGAATTTATGCTTACCTGATAAATTACTTTCTCCAACGGTGTGTCCGGTCCACGGCCCGCCCTGGTTTTTTAATCAGGTCTGATGAATTATTTTCTCTAACTACAGTCACCACGGTATCATATGGTTTCTCCTATATATATTTCCTCCTGTCCGTCGGTCGAATGACTGGGGTGGGCGGAGCTTAGGAGGGATCATGTGACCAGCTTTGCTGGGACTCTTTGCCATTTCCTGTTGGGGAAGAGAATATCCCACAAGTAAGGATGACGCCGTGGCGGAGAAAGTAATTTATCAGGTAAGCATAAATTCTGTTTTTGATGTATTTTCTTCTTCTGAAGCAGTTTTTGGTAGAAAAGTACTTCAGGCAGCGGTTTCAGTTTGAATCTTCTGCTTATGTTTTTCATTAAACTTTATTTTGGGTGTGGATTATTTTCAGCAGGAATTGGCTGTCTTTATTTTGTCCCTCCCTCTCTAGTGACTCTTGTGTGGAAAGATCCACATCTTGGGTAGTCATTATCCCATACGTCACTAGCTCATGGACTCTTGCTAATTACATGAAAGAAAACATAATTTATGTAAGAACTTACCTGATAAATTCATTTCTTTCATATTAGCAAGAGTCCATGAGGCCCGCCCTTTTTTTGTGGTGGTTATGATTTTGTATAAAGCACAATTATTCCAATTCCTTATTTTATATGCTTTCGCACTTTTTTATCACCCCACTTCTTGGCTATTCGTTAAACTGAATTGTGGGTGTGGTGAGGGGTGTATTTATAGGCATTTTGAGGTTTGGGAAACTTTGCCCCTCCTGGTAGGAATGTATATTCCATACGTCACTAGCTCATGGACTCTTGCTAATATGAAAGAAATGAATTTATCAGGTAAGTTCTTACATAAATTATGTTTTATCTATAGTGATGAAATCGAAACAGTCTGCCAATTTAGGTCCAAGTGACCAACAAGCTCTCATGGATTTGGAATCTTTGCTTTTAGATAATTATGAGGAACCCCCGAACAATTCTGTAGCGTCTAATTTTGACAAACCCATTTTTAAACCAAAATCTTCATATATGCCTTCCCTCTCTCTGGTTCCGGCTGTGAATCTATTCGTGAAAAAGATGGAGAAAGACATTGATTTGTTAAATGAACGAATGGAGGATATCCTGAAACCTAGAGAGAGGAAAGCTTTAAAGGACTTGTGTATGGCCAGGGGCTTGGTGATCAAGCCCGCAGATAAGGGCGGAAATTTTGTTTTGTTGGATGAACAGCTTTATGTTAATGAAGCCAACTAAATGATAAAAATCAGTATACCAAACTTGATGACAATCCCCTGGGCAAAATACAGAACTCACTGTTTAAGATGCTGAACGAGGCAAAAAGTAGGGGAGTAATTGATCTCAAGGACTTTAAATTCCTGTTCCCTGTCATGCCTGTATTCTATATCTTGCCGAAAGTACATAAGAATCTTACATGCCCACCAGGGAGACTAATAGTCTCTGGGTTGGGCAGCATGACAGAGAACGTCGGGGAATATGTGGATACATTTTTAAGACCCTTCCTCCTGACATTACCCTCATACGTGAAGGATACATCCGACCTTCTTAGAAAGCTGGATGGAGTTGTGGTAAATGAAAACACACTCTTAGCCTCTTTGGACGTGGAGGGGCTAAACTCCTCCATACCTCACGAAATAGGCCTCCAGGCTATTAGGAAGTTCCTAGACACTAAAGGTCCTCTTTTTTTTTCTGAACATTCAGAATTTGTGATCTCTCTACTTGAATTTGTCCTTCACAATAATGTTTTTACATTTGATGGTCAAATTTATAGACAGATACGAGGAACAGCAATGGGGGCAGTATGTGCTCCTACGTACCCTGCCTCCATTTAGGAGCCGGGGAAACAGATATTTTTGAATATCATAATGAAATTTTCAATGAGAAAATATTGATGTGGGTGAGATATGTGGATGACGTTCTTGTCCTTTGGGAAGGAACCATTGATGAATTTAATGAATTTGTCTGGCTACTTAATAACAATGACAGGAACATCATCCTCACATCGGAAACAAACAGTGAAGAGTTAAACTTTCTTGATATTACGATCAAAAAAGAAGGCTTAAAAATTGTTAGAGAATTTCAGAAAAAAGAATGCCACTAATAGCATCTTACATGCAGGAAGTGGTCATCCTTCCCACTTGATCAAAGGGATCCCATATGGACAGTTTCTCCGTCTGAGGAGAAACTGCTCATCTTTGGCAAAATTTGACATACATGCAAATCTGATGAAAAGTAGATTTCTCCAAAGAGGATACTCTAATAAATGCCTTAAGAGTGCATTGTGGAAGGCACGTAAGACCCCAAAGGATGTCCTTCTGTACATCAAAAAGGTAAATACAGAGAAAAGCCAGATCAGATTCATTGCGAGATTTAATCACCAATGGCATGGAATTAGATCAGTAATGAATAAAAACTGGCACATTCTAATGTTTTATGATAAAGTTAAAAACTTTGTCGGCGAAAGATCACTAATTGCGGCCAGGAAAGCACGGAGCCTTAGACATGGTAGTAAAAAGTCAATTTTCAAGAGGCCACTCGAATTCCGATTGGCTCAGAAAGGATAGGGGAATAAAAGGTAGCTATCCTTGTGGGCACTGTGTTTACTGTGCCCACATGGATAGCGCCAAGAAATTCTCTACCCAAGAAGGTATATCTTTTGACATTAAATTCTTCTTCAATTGCCAATCAGAGGGGGCAATCTATCTCCTTCGCTGCTCGTGCCCCGTCTTTTTTACGTAAAGACTCGTAAAGGACCGGGTACAAGAGCATAGAGACGATATTCTACATGCTAGGGATACCAATGTGGCAAGACATTTTTGTTCTTTCCACAGTGGCAGTGTGGACTCGCTGAAATTCATTATAATTGATAAAGGTATTACTAACGGTAGGGGTGGAAATAACGAGAAGGTTTTGTTGCAAAAAGAAACCAAATGGATTTACAAATTAGGGACTAGAAACCCAGCAGGTCTTAATAATAAACTTGAATATGCCAGTTTCCTATAATTTGATATTTAATCATCTTTATAATTTTGTAAATAAGTATATGCCATATAGGTGACCTTAGTTTAAATAGATATGCTGGGAACAGTGGGATCGCTAAGGAATTAAGCGAGATCAGTGTTTCCTTTCTTTTCATATCTGTTAATATGTTTTTGACTAAATTTTTCAGTAAAGGGTAGTCATGTTAATACAGCTTTAAGAAGTGTAATTTTAGCATGTGATTTGCACACTTGGGGAATTCAGGTGAGCCTTTAAAAAGAGGAAGTCCGGTGAGGACTAGAGTATGTGCTGATGAACCCCTGTGACACACACTTGCTGTGGGGGTGAAACGGTCGTTGGTATTCTTGTGTTTGCTATACTTTGTGTTGCTACAGGAGCAAGGTTGACGTAACTCCTGTTTCTCTTGAACTTTCCTTGGTTGTATTATGGACTATTAGCTTCAATGCTACCATATGTCAGCATATAATGGATTCCTGCCTAATCTACTCCTAATTGGCGGTGAGCTAAATGATGGAGAGTAATATCTAACCACTCTCTACAGCTTGCTACTACTAATGTGAGCAAAGTATCCTGTAAAGTATATGGAGATCGTCTCAAGCATCACAGATCTCTGTCTAATAGTGGATCAAGTAGCGGTACATCTTGGTAAGAGCCGCGGCTTTCACTGAGCAGTTTGGGGGAGACCTGGTTTCTTCCCTTCTCAGCTGGATACAGAGTCAGCCCTACTGTCTGCTATAACAAGCATAAGCAAAGGCAAGCTGCGGGAGGTGTGTTTTGGTACATCTTGGTAAAAGTTACGGCACTTGCTGTGCGATTTGGGGGAAGCCTGGTTCTTTCCCTTCTCAGCTGTTTGCCGATACAGCACACACCCCTTTTGCGTATCAAGGATTTCCTACACAAGGAGTGGATTGGATACCTGTGACAGCTGGGCCACTCCTTTCCTGTGACGTCAGACGCCAGTACACAGGCCTCTTGTGAGCGGTGCTCCTGTAATGAATTTGAACGCATAAGTTAAGTCTATTCTGCCTGTTTTGTTCTGGATAATATCTCTGACACATAGTCACAATATTGGAACTTCTGACATGTATTCTATGATACGGACTGTATATGCAAGCACCTGTTTATGCTGTTATATTTATAGGTTGTTTGGTTTTGATGTATACTATCTCAGCACCTGTGAATATATGTTATTTGAGCTGCATTAGTCTCTGAGGTCTATTTGACCTATCTTGTGCTAACTTTGTTATAGGTCTATATCAGCATACGTATGCTTAGGCAGTTAACACCTTATTACTGATTAACCTTGGTCTGTTCCTTTTTAAACTTGGGTTACTGTTGTCTAACTTGGCCAAATACAGTAATTCACTGAATGTGTGTGGGAAATAATAAATTGTAATATATATTTATTTTTTTATAAAGGACTCTCTGTGTGCTCATTTGTATCCCTTGCTTTTTCAAATTATTAATACATAATTTGAATTTTTATCTCTATTATAATTTTACTATATACATTTTTAAGGGTAGCACCAGAGTTTGACCTACTCTCTCTACTATTACCTACTCTCTCATATTTTCATTGTTTTCAGACAAATATTAGTACTTTGCTAGATTGCCTTCTTTAACTTGATAAAATTGTATAACAATAAATACAAGACCAACTTACTAAATCCTCTTTGATGAATAAATAAATCAAATGCTGGTACTAATACTTAAAACCATCAATGTATACAGATGACATAGATAAGACAATTTAAGCATAATCTTTCTCTCGGTTGCAGCTAGGTGTGTTAACCGGGTGTACTGGTCCCGACAAAAGTAGAAGCTGAAAAACATAAATGACACACAGCGCCCACCGATTCAAGGTGGTATAAAAACAAATTTAATAAAAGCGCAACTAAGCACAAATTGCACTTACAAGATAAAAAATGACAAAAGGCACGTTATAGAAGTGGCGAAGTCCTCCAGAAAGGATACCTCTCTGTGTAAAGCCCAGGCTCTCAGCAAGGAACCGGATGCAGTCTTTACGACTCTTTAGTCCAGCACTGTCTTTTTCCTTCGGTACTAGCCCAGACGCCGTAATATCCGGTATGGCTTACACTTTAAAGCAGTCCAAAAAGAAGTCTCTTTGCTGTTTCCTTAATGTTAGACTGCCGTTAATTTAACCCTACGCGTTTTGTTTGCAAAACGAGCAAACTTCTTCAGGGGTAGTTTCTTTGATGCTTCATACTTAAATCCCAACACTCAACTCTCTCTGTCTTGGTGGTTGGACCATCACCGTATTGTTCAAGGGGCCTCCTTTGTTCGTATTTCCTGGACTGTGATCTCAACGGATGCAAGTCTTACAGGTTGGGGAGCTGCCTGGGGGTCCCTGACAGCACAAGGGGTTTGGAAACCTCAAGAGGTGAGGTTACCAATCAATATTTTAAAACTCTGTGCTATTTCCAGAGCTCTTTAGGCTTGGTCTCTATTAATGAGAAAACGTTTCATTCTTTTTCAGATAGACAATATCACAACTGTGGCGTATGTCAGTCATCAGGGAGGGACTTGCAGCCCTTTAGCAATGAAAGAAGTATCTTGGATACTTTCTTGGGCGGAGTCCAACTCTTGTCTAATTTCGGCAATTCATATCCCAGGTGTAGACAGTTGGGAAGCGGATTATCTCAGTCGTCAGACTTTACATCCGGGGGAGTGGTCTCTATCAGATTGTGCAGATGTGGAGACTTCCAGAAATAAATCTGATGGCCTCTTGTCTGAACAAGAAACTTCCCAGATACCTTTCCAGGTACATGGATCCTCAGGCGAAGAGGGTGGATGCTTTAGCAGTTCCTTGGTTTTACCAACCTGCTTACATTTTTCCGCCTCTAGTTCTTCTTCCAAGGATGATCTCCAATATCATAATGGAACAATCTCATCTGTTAGCACCAGCATGGCCTCACAGGTTTTGGTATGCGGATCTTGTCCGGATGTCCAGTTGCCAACCTTGGCCACTTCCTTTAAGGCCAGACCTTCTGTCTCAAGGGCCGTTTTTCCATCAGGATCTCTAAATTTAAAGGTATGGAAAGTGAACACTTAGTTCTTAGTCATAGAGTTTTCTCTGACTCAGTGATAAGCACTATGTTACAGGCTCGTAAGTCTGTTTTAAGGAAAACTTATTATCGGGTTTGGAAAACCTATTTTTCATGGTGTTCCTCTCATAAATTCTCTTGCCATTCTTTTAGAATTCCTAGGATTTTACCGTTTCTTCAGGATGGTTTGGATAAGGTTTTGTCTGCAAATACTTTGAAGGGACAAATCTCTGCTCTTTCTGTCTTATTTCATAGAAAGATTTCTAAACTTTCTGAAAACTTTCAGTTTTGTTCAGGCTTTGGTCCATATCAAACCTGTTTTTAAGTCTATTTCTCCTCCTTGGAGTCTCAATTTGGTTTTAAGGATTTTGCAGGCTCCTCCTTTGAGCCTATGCATTCTTTGGATTTTAAACTACTTTCTTAGAAAGTGTTATTTCGTTTGGCTATCTCTTCTGCTAGAAGAGTTTCTGAGTTTTTGGCTCTCTTGCGAGTCTCCTTATCTGATTTTCCATCAAGATAAAGCTGTTTTCCGGACTTCGTTTAAATCTCTGCCTAAAGTTGTGAATTCTAACAACATTAATAGGGAAATTGTTGTTCCTTTCTTGTGTCCTAATCCTAAGAATTCTCTTGAAAGATCTTTACATTCTTAGGATGTGGTATGAGCTTTGAAATACTATATTGAGGCTACTAAGGATTTCAGAAAGACTTCTAGTATATTTTGTTTTTTTCTTTGGTTCCAGGAAGGTCAGAAAACCTCTGCCATTTCTTTGGCATCTTGGTTAAAACTCACAAAAGATTCACAAAGCTTATTTGGAGGCAGCTCATTCTACTAGATCAGTTGCCACTTCTTGGGCTTTCAAGAATGAAGCTTCAGTTGATAAAATTTGCAAAAAAAATTCATTTCTTTCATAGTGGCAAGAGTCCATGAGACCCACCCTATTTTATTTTGGTGGTTATAAAAATTTTTTTTGTATAATAGCACATATTTTTTCCAGTTCCTGTTTTTGTATGCCTTTTTACTCGTTTTTACACCTCACTACTTGGCTATACGTTAAACTAAGGTATGAGTTGTTTGGGACGTATATTTATAGGCATTTTGAGGTTTGGGAAACTTTGCCCCCTCCTGGTAGGAATGTATATCCCATACGTCACTAGCACATGGACGCTTGCCACTATGAAAGAAATTAATTTATCATGTAAGTTCTTACATAAATTATGTTTTTGACAAAGTATTTGAAAGATACCCTCTATTGAATCGGTGTTCTACACTAGTTAGCATAGAGCGGGCACATTTTGAAGTATATAAATAATGGATTATGACGTCTCATGTTCTTTTTCAGATTGCACTGACATCGGCCCAAGGGCAGTATCCAGTACGTCCACTGCCAGTTTGTCTTCTCTTGATACCTTGTGCACTACATCTACAGACTCCTGTCAGATCACAACAGCATCCAGCCCAAGTAACACTCCACCCCCTGTGCCTAGTAGAAGTGCTCATACCACTGTGTCTCATAGTATAGATATATGTACTACAAACACTCTTATTTCTCAGAGTAAAAAGGCTGCCACAGAGAATCCTGATAATATAAAGAGTGAGAGTAATAGAACTGCACAAGCAAAGCGAAACGCTCCAGCTCCTCCCGTCAGCTTGGAGGCTTTTAACTCTGTCAACCATGAAATCAAAACAAAGGCATCTTTGAAAGCTGCAGCACAAGAAACTACAAATCCTGATACGGTTGTGATTCCAAAAACTTTTGGTGCTGAGCTAATTGAACTGGTTCGCAAAAACACCAACCTAAGCTACGAATTGTCCCGGGTGGCCATAGGCGTTATTATGGGTCACATCCAAGCTTCAGTACCATCTACAGCACCTGTCATGGAGCAGATTCTAGTCTCTTTAGTTGAAAGCAAAGTAAGTCATTTGTAATCCCCATAATTCATTGTTGCAGTTTTTTTGTGTCTCAATTTTGCTCAAGTATTTGGGCTATTTACATTGCATTGTAGTTTTTACTCTTCTTAGTACAGGAAGTCGCTAGCAGGGAGGAGGCTGGTGGGTAGCGGTGGGCAGGCAGTATGGTTTATCTAGTGGTATAGGGAAACTGCTCATCTGTTGGTAAAGGTTCAGCTTATTTTTTGAAAAGAAAATATTACTGATGCTGGTAAGACACTTATATGGTTACAACAGGTAGGCTACGGGGGTGTGGAATATAAATGTTATGAAGTGGGTAGTAAACATTGCGGAGAGGGCATGACTGTGGGTGGTAAATGTTGCAGTGAAGGCTTGTGGTAAATGTTATAGGGAGAGGTGTGGGTAGTACACTTTATAGGGAGGGGGTGTGGTTAGTGTACTTTTTCAGGGAGGGGTATGAGTAGTACACTTTTTCGGGAGGGGTATGAGTAGTACACTTTTTCGGGAGGGGTATGAGTAGTACACTTTTTCTGGAGGGGTATGAGTAGTACACTTTTTCTGGAGGGGTATGAGTAGTACACTTTTTCTGGAGGGGGTATGAGTAGTACACTTTTTCGGGAGGGGGTGTGGGTAGTACACTTTTTCAGGAGGGGGTATGAGTAGTACACTTTTTCGGGAGGGGGTGTGGGTAGTACACTTTTTCGGGAGGGGGTGTGGGTAGTACACTTTTTCGGGAGGGGGTGTGGGTAGTACACTTTTTCGGGAGGGGGTGTGGGTAGTATACTTTTTCGGGAGGGGGTGTGGGTAGTACACTTTTTCGGGAGGGGGTGTGGGTAGTACACTTTTTCGGGAGGGGGTGTGGGTAGTACATTTTATAGGGAGGGGGTGTGGGTAGTACACTTTATAGGGAGGGGATGTGGGTAGTACACTTTATAGGGAGGGGGGTGTGGGTAGTACATTTTCCTTCCATAAGGCAGTGAGATTCCACAACTTCATTCCTTACTGTTGGGAAATAAAACACCTGGCCACCAGGAGGAGGCAGAGACACCCCAGCCAAAGGCTTAAATATCCCTCCCACTTCCCCTATCCTTCAGTTATTCTTTGCCTTTCGTCACTATGGAAGGTTCGCAAAAACACCAATCAAAGCTACGAATTGCCCCGGGTGGCCATAGGCGTGATTATGGGTCACATTCAAGCAGCAGATTCTAGTCTCTTTAGTTGAAAGCAAAGTAAGTAATTTGTAATCCCCATAATTCATTGTAGTTTTTACTCTTCTTAGTACAGGAAGTCGCTAGCAGGGATGAGGCTGGTGGGTAGCGGTGGGCAGGCAGTATGGTTTATATAGTGGTATAGGGAAACTGCTCATCTGTTGGTAAAGGTTCAGCTTATTTTTTTAAAAGAAAATATTACTGATGCTGGTAAGACACTTATATGGTTACAACAGGTAGGTTACGGGGGTGTGGAATATAAATGTTATGAAGTGAGTAGTAAACATTGCGGAGAGGGCATGACTGTGGGTGATAAATGTTGCAGTGAAGGCTTGTGGTAAATGTTATAGGGAGAGGTGTGGGTAGTACACTTTATAGGGAGGGGGTGTGGTTAGTACACTTTTTCAGGGAGGGGTATGAGTAGTACACTTTTTCGGGAGGGGTATGAGTAGTACACTTTTTCGGGAGGGGTATGAGTAGTACACTTTTTCGGGAGGGGTATGAGTAGTACACTTTTTCGGGAGGGGTATGAGTAGTACACTTTTTCGGGAGGGGTATGAGTAGTACACTTTTTCTGGAGGGGTATGAGTAGTACACTTTTTCAGGAGGGGATGTGGATAGTACACTTTTTCGGGAGGGGGTGTGGGTAGTACACTTTCGGGAGGGGGTGTGGGTAAGTACTCTTTATAGGGAGGGGGTGTGGGTAATACACTTTATAGGTAGGGGGTGTGGGGTAGTACACTTTATAGGGAGGGGGTGTGGGTAGTACACTTTATAGGGAGGGGGTGTGGGTAGTACACTTTATAGGGAGGGGGTGTGGGTAGTACACTCTATAGGGAGGGGGTGTGGGTAGTACACTCTATAGGGAGGGGGTGTGGGTAGTACACTTTATAGGGAGGGGGTGTGGGTAGTACACTTTATAGGGAGGGGGTGTGGGTAGTACACTTTATAGGGAGGGGGTGTGGGTAGTACACTTTATAGGGAGGGGGTGTGGGTAGTACACTTTATAGGGAGGGGGTGTGGGTAGTACACTTTATAGGGAGGGGGTGTGGGTAGTACACTTTATAGGGAGGGGGTGTGGGTAGTACACTTTATAGGGAGGGGGTGTGGGTAGTACATTTTATAGGGAGGGGTGTGGGTAGTACATTTTATAGGGAGGGGTGTGGGTAGTACACTTCATAGGGAAGGGGTGTGGGTAGTACATTTTCCTTCCATAAAGCAGTGAGAGTCCACAACTTCATTCCTTACTGTTGGGAAATACAACACCTGGCCACCAGGAGGAGGCAGAGACACCCCAGCCAAAGGCTTAAATATCCCTCCCACTTCCCCTATCCCTCAGTTATTCTTTTCCTTTTGTCACTATAGAAGGTGACAGAGAAGTGTCAGAAGATTTGGATAGTCCTGTAATGGGTATGTTCCCTTCAAAGAAATGACTGGAGTTTTAAGTAGTCATGTCACCCTCTCAGTGAGAGTATTGATGAAAGTTAGAGTCTGGAGATACAGGGAATGTTTTTCTGCGAACCCATCCAGACTGCCAACTATTAGCTCCCGGGCAATCCGTGTTAACGAGTTTTACTGCTTGCTGTTACACACTCAAGTCCATGTCTGAGGCGTCGCTGCAAGACTGTTAGACATGAGACTGTGCCTGTTCCACAGCATGTATCCTGGAGGTAAGATTGTTTTATGTATACATTGCTATACAGGGTCACAGTGTGGCTCCTTTATGCCTCGTAGGATCAAGGGTTAATATCTCTTTCAGGGAAATTATTTGAACAGCAATGGGTTATTTATAACTGCTTTTATGTGAGTTTTTTTGGGCTCATGTGTGCTTTTGACTTGGAACAAACAGGTTTCACTTTCGTTTTGGTGTGTTGCGCAGCTAATAATAGCTTGGCACCTTTTTCGTAGCAGGGGAAGTCCTGTCCACGTGACCGGGTTCGGTCTTTTAGTTTTTGCTACGATCCTGCTGCGAACATCGCTCCTAGGAGAGCGTTTTCTCTGTTAGCTGTCTGGGTCTAGGAGGTGGTGAGTGCCCCAGCCATTGGGATTATAAAGGTGCTGGTTTTTTTTTAATAAAGTGTTTGGTTTTTGTCTATCCTTCCGTGAATATATCCTGGCTATGAAGGACTCTGATATTACATAAGAAGGTTCCGCTCCTTCTGTATTGATTAATAATTCCTGTTTATATTGTGAGGCCGTGGTTTGCCCGCCTGCTCAATTTTGTTCAATTTGCCTAAGCACTGTTCTAAAGTCTAAGAAGGGAGACAAGCCTGCTAATACTCATAGCGCTATTAGCCCCTCTGAGCCGTCTACCTCTAAGGAATCTGGATCCTGAGAGATTACTACCCTTTCTACCCTACCCGCTCCACATGCCGTTCCCCGCAGCACAACTAATCCTCCATCTGGAGGGGGCTTTTTTCCTGCGGTCTTTACCGCGCAGTTACAATCAGCGGTGTCTGCGGCTCTGAGTGCCTTACCTCGCTTTAACAAACGCAAGAGAAAGGTTAAATATAGTTCTCCTGAGTTAGTCTTCTTCTAAATATTTGTCGGATGTAGCCATTATGTCCCATCTGTCCGAGGATGAGTTAACCTCAATATTGCACTTGAGGAAATGGTCAGGAGAGACCGAGAAACGTTGTGCTTTTGTACTCCAAATAAAGTCTGTTTGCTTTTACATGACTTTTGCCACAAACTATTTCTTATTCACTTATTACTCATCCATTTGATACATTGTATCTATAGAAATATTGGATATTACAGGGCGAGCCGGCTCTGTGAAACTGTTGCTGGATACTGGTTTCCTTTGTCATCGCCGCTCTCACATCCAAGAGGATTTCAGAGATCTATCAGTGGGAGTTAGCTGGACGACTCTATAACAGTCCAGAAGGCGGTTGTGACACTTCTCAAGTGTCTTACATCATGTAAGTACGGTCTTACTTGTTTTATTGGCGTGTTTTATACATCTGATTGTGCACTATGGTGGCGCCTTCTTTTTTTATTATTCACTTCTGCAGAGTTTAACATCTTGGGACACCAACAAGAAATTCGAAGAAGCAGCCTGCCATCCGTTCCAGATTCAGGATTTGGATTTTGGACTTGTTGAACTGTCCATTTTTTCATTCCCATCACTTTTCACAGTGGTCTGGTTTGATTGGGTATATGACTACACTTGTCATTATTTCATATATGCTATTTTTATTTATATATCTATAGGTGTTTTTATTATTATGCACTATATGGTTATAATCTTTTTTATATAGGTTTTTGGTGCACTGATTTATATGTATTAGTTTTTTTTAACCTCTGTAGCTTCAGAGGGTGAACTTTCTGAGTCGGAGTCTTCAGTTTCTAAACCTCCTAATGCGGAGGAACCCTCCTTTTGATTTAAAATTGAACATCTGCGTTTTTTATTAAAGGAGGTTCTGTCTACGCTAGAGGTTCCAGAGGCTACTCCCTGAGGAACCTAAGATCCCTAAATTAGACGGGCTTTATGAGGACAGGAAGGTCCCTCTGACTTTTCCTGTGTCCGTTAAGATGGCGAACATTATTAGTAACGAATAGGAAAGAATAGGAACTTCATTTACCACCTCGTCTACTTTAAAAAAATATTCCAGGTCCCTGACTCTCAATTAGACTTATGGGGCTCCATCCCTAAGGTGGATGGCGCTATTTCTATGCTGGCTAAGCGTACTACTATACCCCTGGTGGATAGTTCCTCTTTCAGAGAGAATATGGATCAGAAAATGGAAACCTTTCTGAAGAAGCTGTTTCAACATAGGGGGCTTTTATTTCAACCGGCGGCAGCTGTAGCTGCGGTTGCTGGAACACCTACCTACTGGTGCAACACTCTGTCGGAGCTAATTGAGTTGGAGACTCCCCTTGAGGATATTCAGGAGAGAATTAAGGCCCTGAGAATTGCTAACTCCTTCATCTGTTATGAATATGCAGATTATTCGCATAAATGCAAAGGCTTCTGGCTTTGCGGTCCTAGCCCGCCAGGCTCTCTGGTTGAAGTCTTGGTCTGCGGATATCACTTCAAAATCCAGACTCCTTTTTCTTCCTTTCAAGAGGAAGATTTTTTTCGGTCCAGGGCTGGACTACATTATTTCTATGGTTACTGGAGGGAAGGGTGCCTTCCTACTGCAAGATAAGAAAAATAGACCTAAGGGACGGCAATCGTCTAATTTTCGATCTGACAAATCACAACAATAGCAGTCCTTATCCAAGTCCGAGCAGCCCAAGGGTACTTGTAAGCCAGCTATGTCCTGGAATAAGTCCAAACAGACTAAGAGCCCGCCGAGAACAAATCGGCATAAAGGGGCAGCCCCCGATCCGGGATCGGATCAAGTAGGTGCAGACTGTCTTTTTTCATACGCTTGGTTCTAGGATGTACAGGATCCTTGGGTCCTGAAGATTGTATCTCAATGATACAGTGTAGGATTCAAGTCTTATATGCCATGGGGCAGATTCCTACTCTCCAGTCTGTCTACAAGAGCAGAAAAAAGGGCTGCCTTCTTAGGTTGAGTACAGGATCTCTCCTCTCTAGGAGTAATTGTCCTGGTACCTACAGCAAAAAGAGGTTTGGGGTTTTATTCAAACCTTTTTGTGGTTCCAAAGAAGGAGGTAACTTTTCATCCAAATTCTGGACCTAAGGTGCCTAAGCAAGTTTCTGAGTGTTCCCTCTTTCAAGATGGAGACAATTCGGTCAATCCTTCCTCTGGTTCAGGAAGGACAGTTTATGACCACAATAGACCTGAAGGATGCATACCTTCACGTCCCGATACACAGGGAACATTTTCAGTTCCTGAGGTTTGCTTTTCTGTACCAGCACTTCAAGTTCATAGCTCTTCCGTTTGGTCTAGCTACTGCTCCAAGAATATTTTAGAAGGTTCTGGGAGCTCTTCTAGCTGTTGCCAGAACATGAGGTATTGCAGTAGCGCCTTACCTGGGCGATATCTTGGTACAGGCACCATTTTTTCGTCTAGCGGAGGAACATTCAGAGTCCCTTCTCAATCTTCTTTGATCACATGGATGGAAGATAAACTTGGAAAAGAGTTCTCTCACTCCAAGTACAAGGGGGAATTTCCTGGGAACAATAATAGACTCCATATTCATGAGAATATTCCTCACCGATCAGAGACGTTGCAAGCTAACTTCTGCATGTCTTGCCCTCCAGGCTTCCTCGAGACCCTCAGTAGCTCAGTGTATGGAGGTGATCAGACTCATGGTGTCCTGTATGGACATCATTCCTTTTGCCAGGTTCCATCTCAGATCCTTACAACTATGCATGCTGAGACAATGGAACGGCGACCATTCAAATCTGTCTCAACAGATTGTGCTGGACAACCTGTCAAGAGACTTGCTCTCCTGGTGGCTCTGTCCAGATCTGTCTCAAGTAGAAAGGGTAGTAATCTCTCGTGCTTCTTGAGACCGTCCTTGAGACAGATTGGGACTACGGACGCAAGCCTTTTCGGCTGGGGAGCCGTTTGGCGTGCCAAGAAGGCACAATATTTTGGAACTTCGGGCAATCTTCAGTGCCTTGAAGGCTTGGCCCCTTCTGGGTTTGTCCCAGTTTATCAGATTCCAATCAGACTACCATCAGGGGGGAACGAGAAGTTCCTTGGCGATGAGAAATATCTCAGATACTAGAGTGGACGGAGACTCACAGATGTACGCTGTCGGCAATCCACATTCCGGGTGTGGACAGGACAACTGGGAAGCGGACTTCCTCAGCAGGCAATCCTTTCACCCAGGGGAATGGTCTCTCCACCCCTTGTTGTTTGCAGAGATATGCAGCGAGTGGGGGACGCTGGAGATAGATCTCATGGCATCCCGCCTCAATACCAAGCTAGCCAGATATGGGTCGAAGGTTCAGACTGTTGTATATCTGTCCTCTATTACCGCTTCTCCCTCGTGTGATGGCTCGCATCAAGCAGGAGCGAGCATCATTGATTCTGATTGCTCCGTTGTGGCCGCGAAGGAAGTGGTTTGCGGATCTGATGGGGATGTCCTCATCTCAGTGGAGGTTACCTTGTTGCAGAGATCTGCTCATACAGGGTCCTTTCGTTCATCAAAATCTAGTTTTTCTTAGACTGACTGCGTGGAGATTAAACGCTTAGTCAAAAGAGGGTTTTCTGAGTGTTATCGACACTCTGGTTCAAACTCGTAAGCCAGTTACTTGTCGTATCTACCATAAAATTTGGAGGACTTGCTTGTACTGGTGTGAAGAGCCTGGCTTTTCCTGGCATAAGTTTAAGGTGTCCAGAATTTTATCTTTCTTCTACTAGATACGAGTCCACAGATTCATCCGTAATGTGGGATATTATCCTCCTGCTAACAGGAAGTGGCAAAGAGCACCACAGCAGAGCTGTATATATATAGCTCCTCCCTTCTCTCCACCCCCAGTCATTCTCTTTGCCTATGCTAGTAATAGGAAGGGTAAAGTGATAGTGGTGATAAAATGATAGTTTTTATTTTCTTCAAGAAAGATTTTGTTATTTTAAATGGCACCGGTGAGTGCCATTTAATTTTTCTCAGGCAGCAGATGGATGAAGATTTCTGCCTGGAGACTGATGATCTTAGCAATTGTCACTAAGATCCAGAGAAGGTCCCACAGAATGGCTGAGGAGTACTTGAGAAGCTTCAGTGTGGGGAAAGTTTTTTCATGCTACAAGCATTGAGGTATGTTCAGTCATTTTTTTCTGGAGAGATTGTTATTTCAGAACTGGCTGACAGTATTCCCATAAGGGAAGGGGTAAGCAGTAATCCTACATGTGATAGAAGGGTATTAATGGGACCTGCATGTTATGGGCTGAAAATGGTTGACACTGATAACATAATGTTTTTGAGCAAAACGATTTTGTGTTTAGAGGGCAACTTAACATTTTTGTGTGCAAACATTTTAAAGTTTTGATGGCACTGGAGGGTTTCACATGGCTTTCAATAATAGGTTGGGTACATGAAAACCCACATGGCTAGGTTCTAGACCGCTTTACATTTGTTTTTACTAGGCAGAGAGACATCGATATTGATGGGCGGGGCCTAATTTTGCGCCTCAGATGCGCAGTTGCATTTCCTATGCAAGCAGCAAGCTCCAGCGGGCCTAAGTTAAAAGATTTGGCCTAAATGAAGTGATAGTGTACTAACAGACCCCTGAGGGGCATGTATGAATGTAGTATATATATACCGGTGTGTGTATATACTGTATGTGTATGTATATGTGTGTGTGTGTGTGTATATATATATATATATATATATATATATATATATATATGTGTGTGTGTGTTTATGTATGCCTAGTGTGACCATATTGCCACTTTAAAAAGGGACACATGAAAAATACATATGTCAGAGTTCTTATAATGGAACATTATTCAAAACATTTCTTTAAACAACCCTGACATGTATTTTTCATGTGTCCCTTTATAAAGCGGCAATATGGTCACCCTATGTATACCAGATGTAGATTCAGTACAAAGCTTAGCCAGGGTGCTTCCCTTCCTCCACTCCTGGATTAATAAATGGACATGAAGGTTAATAAAGAAATTCTGCGTTAGAAAAACACCAACTAATTTAAAAACACATTTTAAAGGGGTCAGTTAGTCCAAAAAAAAAGCACCGATTGTCATTGTAGACCATTGGTTTATTTAAAGATGTATTTATATGTTCGAGAGACCCTCCCGTGGGCCTCTCGCGTCCCTCCTATGCTCCTTGTGTTTTTCTGGGGTTAGTTTTTTCTTCAACACATATTGGAAGAAATCTGTGAGTCTAGTGTGAATTAGAGGCTAATAAACTGGTGTGTAAATCTGTGAGGCCAGTGTAAATTAGAGGTTAATATTCTGGTGTGTAAATCTGTGAGTCTGGTGTAAATTAGAGGTTTATAAACTGGTGTATAAATCTGTGAGACTGGTGTAAATTAGAGGTTTATAAACTGGTGTGTAAATCTGTGAGACTGGTGTAAATTAGAGATTTATAAACTGGTGTATAAATCTGTGAGACTAGTGTAAATTAGAGACTTATAAACTGGTGTGTAAATCTGTGAGACTGGTGTAAATTAGAGGCTAGTAAACTTGTGTGCAAATCTGTGAGGCTGGTGTAAATTAGAGGCTTATAAACTGGTGTGTAAATCGGAGGCTGGTGTAAATTAGAGGTTTATAAACTGGTGTGTAAATCTGTGAGACTGGTGTAAATTAGAGGTTTATAAACTGGTGTATAAATCTGTGTGACTGGTGTAAATAAGAGACTTATAAACTGGTGTGTAAATCTGTGAGTCTGATGTAAATTAGAGGCTAGTAAACTTGTGTGCAAATCTGTGAGGCTGGTGTATATTAAAGGCTAGTAAACTGGTGTGTGAGTCTGGTGTAAATTTGAGACTTATAGACTGGTGTGTAAATCTGTGAGTCTGATGTAAATTAGAGGCTAGTAAACTTGTGTGCAAATCTGTGAGGCTGGTGTATATTAAAGGCTAGTAAACTGGTGTGTGAGTCTGGTGTAAATTTGAGACTTATAGACTGGTGTGTAAATCTGTGAGTCTGGTGTAAGTTAGAGGTTTATAAACTGGTGTGTGAGTCTGGTGTAAATTAGAGACTTATAAACTGGTGTGTAAATCATTGTAGACCATTGGTTTATTTAAAAAAAATATTTATATGTTTGAGAGGCCCTCCCGTGGGCCTCTTGCGTCCCTCCCATGTTCCTTGTGTTTTTCTGGGGTTAGTTTTTTCTTCAACACCTCTTTGAAGAAATCTGTGAGTCTAGTGTAAATTAGAGGCTAATATTCTGGTGTGTAAATCCGTGAGTCCAGTGTAAATTAGAGGCTAATATTCTGGTGTGTAAATCTGTGAGTCTGGTGTAAATTAGAGGTTTATAAATTGGTGTGTGTCTGGTGTAAATTAGAGACTTATAAACTGGTGTGTAAATCTATGTGACTGATGTAAATTAGGGGTTTATAAACTGGTGTGTAAATCTGTGAATCTGGTGTAAATTAAAGGCTAGTAAACTGGTGTGTAAATCTGAGGCTGGTGTAAATTAGAGGTTTATAAACTGGTTTGTAAATCTGTGAGGCTGGTGTAAATTAGAGGCTAGTAAACTGGTGTGTAAATTAGAGGCTGTAAAAGGAGATAGAATTGTCTGATTCCAACCTCTGTGCTCTGTAAATTATATCTGGGAGGAAATATATAAGTTCGGCAATATTCCTGTATTAATGTTATAATATTGTTTAATGTTCCCCAATAAAAAATATTTTCGGTTCCTTTTATATATATTTTCTATTTATAATTTCGGTTTATGGTTTGTACATGAATTGAATCAAATTATCTCCTTGTGTTTCAAAGAAATACAGCTAATTGTGTGTTTTTCTGTCGTTCAGAGGCCGGAAAATATAAACCTGACAGTTTTTAATAATAAACAATCCGGCCTGATGTTTCCGTGGCAGTATCACTGTATTGTCTTATTGAATTTCACAGAAGCAGCGCGTTTATTTCTCGTCCGTAAATGTTCTTGTCTGACATTACAGCAGCGCCGATACGATTCTGCTGCATCTACATAATATAAATTGTTTCTATTTAATGAAATTAATGTTAGAGTATGGAGGGTCCCTGATTATGCATAATAAAAGTTTCATCTATGTGTTTAGCAGACAACTAGGACATCATTTTCTGTAGCTTCTGTATGTTTGTCTTCTGTAAAATTAGCCGGGTGACATTTGTATGGTCACAAATTGATACTTCACTGGCAGTAATTACATTTGAATTGATTAATATATTTAGCTGTAAAAGTAACCTTTACCTTGAATTTACTGGGGCTCACTGTTGTGTTTGCATAGTAATCAGCATTACAGAATTTCTGCATCCAAATTTTTGTTTTGTAAGCGTTTAAAATTGCCATTTTTTTAGCAAGTTTTGCAAATTCAGAGCATTCCAGGCATGCACTCCTTGCAAATACTCATGTATTTTTATTATAAATCAGGCAAAATAAGTGTTCCCAATTGTAATTTTTAACTGCTGGAGTGTATTACATTCGTTACAAACAGCTTAGTTATCTTTATTTTGTAATAGCTTTTTTTTTTTGCCTGTTGAAACTGACACCTATACTGAAAATAGGAGTACTGCAGAATACATGAGTAGGCAGAAATCAACTTCCCTGGGTACTAAAAATTTAATTTTTTTCTTCATTGTGTCTTTAGAGAAATAAGATAAGGAAATCTTTGCGTATTGAGATAAGATTTATCAGGTCTGCTCTTCCCGCAGGCTCAGTCCATTTCTTCTACAAGATACGACGAGTTCACGGATTTCATCCTTACTTGTGGGATATTATCCTCCTGCTAACAGGAAGTGGCAAAGAGCACCACAGCAGAGCTGTATATATAGCTCCTCCCTTCCCCTCCACCCCCAGTCATTCTCTTTGCCTGTGTTATACTAGGAAGAGGTAAAGTGAGGTGTTAGTTTTAGTATCTTCAATCAAGAAGTTTTTTTACCGCTTCCTTGCGGTAATACAGATTATCTTGTTTGATGTCGATGATGGGCGGGGCCTATTTTCGCACGCTCAAACGCGCAGTATACTCTGTCTGAGAAGGCAGCAGGCATTAGCTCCGGTTGGGCATAAAATTATATTCTGATGAACGGATCGTTGTAGAGTCGTTTTGCAGTACCCTGAGGGCAGGTAGGCGACACAGCAGAGCTGTGGCGAGGTGCGGGGGTCATTGTTTCAAACAAAATATATTTTTTTGCTATAAATGTGCTGTAAAGGTTAATTTAGCCCTTTGCTCTTAAGGTGCAATAATTTTTGGCCACATTGAACATGTGTATTTTTTAATCATATTGCGTTATTTAGCATTTTAAAGCAGTTTTGGAAAACTTGTATGCTTTTTTATTTTTTAAAGGCGCAGTACACTTTTTTAAAATCAATAAATAAAGTATTTAACGACTATTGTGGTTATTGCTAGTGTGTTCAACATGTCTGACATTGAGGATACTAATTGCTCTATGTTTTTAGAAGCCATTGTGGAACCCCAGCTTACTTTGTGTACATCTTGTACTGAAAAGGCCTTACAATGTAAAAAGCATATTTTGGTAAAGAAAGTGTGCCTAAGGATGATTCTCAGTCTGAAGAGAATCAGGATATGCCATCCAATTCTCCCCAAGTGTCACAACCTTTAACGCCCACACAAGCGATGCCAAGTACCTCTAGTGCGTCTAATTCTTTTACTCTGCAGGAGATGGCTGCAGTTATGTCAACTACCCTTACAGAGGTATTATCTAAATTACCAGTGTTACAGGGTAAACGCAGTAGGTCAGGTATTAATGTGAATACTGAATCCTCTGATGCTTTATTGGCTATTTCCGATGTACCCTCACAGTGTTCTGAGCTGGGTGTTATGGAATTTCTGTCTGAGGGAGAACTTTCAGACCCAGGAAATATGTTACCTCAGACAGATTCGGACGTTATGGCCTTTAAATTTAAGCTTGAACACCTCCGCCTGTTTCTTAGGGAGGTTTTATCGACTCTGGATGATTGGACCCTATTGTGATACCACCAGAGAAATTGTATAAGATGGACAAATATCTAGAGGTGCCTACGTACACTGATGTTTTTCCGGTTCCTAAAAGAATTTCGGAAATTGTAAAAATGGAATAGACCAGGTATACCGTTCTCTCGTTCTCTCCCCCTCCTAATTTTAAGAAAATGTTTCCCATATCAGACGCCATTCGGGACTCGTGGCAAACGGTCCCTAAGGTGGAGGGAGCTATATCTACCCTGGCTAAGCGTACAACCATACCTATTGAGGACAGTTGTGCTTTCAAAGACCCTATGGATAAAAAGTTAGAGGGTCTTCTAAAGAAATTGTTTATTCATCAGGGTTTCCTTTTACAACCTATGGCTTGCATTGTTCCAGTAACTACTGCAGCAGCTTTTTGGTTTGATGCTCTAGAAGAGTCAGTCTCTGAAGGTTGAGACTCCTTTAAATGACATCTTGGATAGAATTAAAGGGACAGTATACACTCATTTTCATATAACTGCATGTAATAGACACTACTATAAAGAATAAGATGCACAGATACTGATATAAAAATCCAGTATAAAACTGTTTAAAAACTTACTTAAAAGCTGTCAGTTTGGCTTTGTTGAAAAGGTAGCTGGAAAGCCCACTGCAAGTGGCAAATAAGACCCTCCCCCCCTCCCCCTTCTTTTGCATATGAAAAGACCCTTTACACAAACAGGAGCAAGCTGGAGTAGGTAGTCGAGCGTATTCACATAAAACTTTGGGGCTTGGTTAGGAGTCTGAAAATCAGAGCAATGTTATTTAAAAATAAGCAAAACTATACATTTATTTTTAAAAAAAAACTTCATGGGCTTTATAAATAGATCATCTACAAAACATTTATGCAAAGAAAAATGAGTGTATAATGTCCCTTTAAGGCTCTCAAGCTAGCTAATTCTTTTATTACTGATCCCGCTTTTCAAATTGCTAAATTAGCGGCGAAAAATGCAGGATTTGCCATTATAGCGTGTAGGGCTTTATGGCTCAAATCTTGGTCTGCTGATGTGTCATCAAAATCTAAGCTTTTAGCTATTCCTTTTAAAGGTAAGACCCTATTTGGGCCTGAATTGAAGGAAATCATTTCTGACATTACTGGAGGTAAAGGCCATGCCCTACCTCAGGATAAGTCTGTTAAAATGAGGGGTTAACAAAATCATTTTCGTTCCTTTCGAAACTTTAAAGGAGGACCCTCTGCTTCCTCTTCCTGCCAAAGCAGGAAGGGAATTTTGCCCAATCTAAGTCAGTCTGGAGACCCAACCAGACTTGGAATAAAGGTAAACAATCCAAGAAGCCCACTGCTGCTACCAAGACAGCATGAAGGGGCGGCCCCCAATCCGGGACCGGATCTAGTAGGGGGCAGACATTCTTTCTTTGCTCAGGCTTGGGCAAGAGATGTTCAGGACCCCTGGGCGCTGGAAATCGTGACCCACGGTATCAACTGGAATTCAAGGATTTTCTTCCAAGAGGGAGATTTCATCTTTCACGATTATCTGTAGACCAGATAAATAGAGAGGCGTTCTTACGCTGTGTAAAAGACCTCTCTACCATGGGAGTAATTTGTCCCGTTCCAAAACCGGAACAGGGACAGGGGTTTTATTCAAATCTTTTTGTGGTTCCCAAAAAAGAGAGAACTTTCAGACCCATTTTAGATCTCAAGTGTCTAAACAAGTTTCTCAGAGTCCCATCGTTCAAGATGGAGACGATACGAACAATCTTACCAATGATCCAGGAGGGTTAATATATGACTACCGTGGACTTGAAGGATGCTTACCCTCATATCCCTATCCACAAGGATCATCATCAGTTCCTAAGATTTGCCTTCCTGGACAAACATTATCAGTTTGTGGCTCTTCCCTTCGGGTTGGCCACAACACCCAGAATCTTCACAAAGGTTCTAGGGTCTCTTCTATCGGTTCTCAGACCATGGGGCATAGCAGTGGTGCCTTATCTGGACGATATTCTGATTCAGGCGTCAACTTATCAATTGACAAAATCTCACATGGACATAGTATTGTCTTTCCTGAGAACTGACGGTTGGAAAGTGAACTTAGAAAAGAGTTCATTAGTTCCACGGACAAGGGTTCCCTTCTCGGTAGACATGAAAATATTTCTGACGGAGGTCAGAAAAACAAAGATTCTGAATACTTGCCGAGCACTTCAGTCCATTCGTCGGCAATCAGTGGCTCAGTGCATGGAGGTCATTGGATTAATGGTAGCGGCAATGGATATCATTCCGTTTGCCTGCTTTCATCTCATGCTCGGACAGTGGAATGGGGACTATGCGAATTTATCTCCTCAGATAAATCTGGATCAGAGACCAGAGACTCTCTTCTTTGGTGGTTGTCGCCGGATAATCTGTCCCAGGGGACATGTTCCCGCAGACCCTTGTGGGTGATAGTGACAACGGACACCAGTCTTCTGGGCTGGGGTGCAGTCAGGAATTCCCTGAAGGCTCAGGGTGTTTGGACTCAGGTGGAGTCTCTTCTTCCAATCAATATCCTGGAACTGAGAGCAATATTCAATGCGCTTCAGGCATGGCCTTAGTTGGCTTTGGCCAAATTCATCAGATTCCAGTCGAACAACATCACGACTGGGGCTTACATCAATCATCAGGAAGGAACGAGGAGTTCCTTAGCGATGATAGAAGTATCCAAGATAATCCGATGGGCGGAGGCCCACTCTTGTCATCTGTCGGCAATCTACATCCCAGGAAGCGGAAGTCGGCAGACTTTTCATCCGGGGGAGTGGAAACTCCATCCGGAGGTGTTTGCTTCATTGATTCGCCAATGGGGCAGACCGGAATTGCATTTGATGGCATCTCGTCAGAATGCCAAACTTTCACGTTACGGATCCAGGTCGAAGGATCCACAGGCCGAACTGATAGATGCCCTGGCAGTGCCTTGGTCGTTCAGCCTAGCTTATGTGTTTCCACCGTTTCCTCTCCTTCCACGCGTGATTGCTCGAATCAAACAGGAGAGAGCTTCATTAATCCTAATAGCACCTGCGTGGCCACGCAGGACTTGGTATGTGGATCTAGTGGACATATCCTCTGCCACCGTGGAAACTTCCATTGAGACATGACCTTCTCATTCAAGGACCTTTCCAACATCCAGATCTAAATTCTCTGCGGTTGACTGCTTGGAGATTGAACGCTTGATTCTATCTAAGCGAGGATTCTCCGATTCGGTCATTGATACTTTGATACAGGCTCGAAAGCCTGTCACTAGAAAAATCTATCATAAGATATGGCGTAAATATCTTTATTGGTGTGAATCCAAGGGTTACTCATGGAGTAAAATTAGGATTCGAAGGATTGGAGAAAGGGTTATCAGCAAGTTCCTTAAAGGGACAAATTTCTGCTTTGTCAATTTTGCTTCACAAATGTTTGGCAGATGCGCCAGATGTTCAGTCTTTTTGTCAGGTTCTAACTAGAATTAAGCCTGTATTTAGACCAATTACTCCTCCCTGGTGTTTGAATTTAGTTCTTCAAGGGGTTCCGTTTGAACCTATACATTCCATAGATATTAAAATGTTATCTTGGAAAGTTCTGTTTTTAGTTGCTATTTCTTCTGCTCGAAGAGTTTCTGAGCTTTCAGCGTTGCAATGTGATTAGCCTTATCTTATATTGCATTCTGATAAGGTGGTTTTACGTACCAAACCTGGATTTCTTCCCAAGGTTGTTTCAAATAAGAATATTAATCGTGAAATTGTTGTTCCTTCTTTGTGTCCTAATCCTTCTTCTAAGAAGGAGCGTCTGTTACATAACCTGGACGTGGTCCGTGCCTTGAAGTTTTACTTGCAGGCGACTAAGGATTTCCATTAATCATCTTCATTATTCATTGTTTATTCTTGAAAGCGTAGGGGTCAGAAAGCTACGGCTACCTCTTTCTTTTTGGCTGAGGAGTATCATCCGCCTGGCATATGAGACTGCTGCACAGCAGCCTCCTGAAAGAATTACGGCTTATTCTACTAGGGCTGTGGCTTCCACATGGGCCTTTAAAAACGCTTCTGTTGAACAGATTTGTAAGGCTGCGACTTGGTCGTCCCTTCATACTTTTTTCAAATTTGATACTTTTGCTTCTTCTGAGGCTGTTTTTGAGAAAAGTTCTTCAAGCAGTGGTGCCTTCCGTTTAGGTCTCTGTCTTGTCCCTCCCTTTCATCCGTGTCCTGTAGCTTTGGTATTGTATCCCACAAGTAAGGATGAAATCCGTGGACTCGTCGTATCTTGTAGAAGAAAAGGAAATTTATGCTTACCTGATAAATTGATTTATTCTACGATACGACGAGTCCACGGCCCTCCCTGTCATTTTTAAGACAGATTATATTTTGCTTTATTTTTTCAACTTCAGTCACCTCTGCACCTTTAGCTTTTCCTTTCTCTTCCTAAACCTTCGGTTGAATGACTGGGGGTGGAGGGGAAGGGAGGAGATATATATATATATATATATACAGCTCTGCTGTGGTGCTCTTTGCCACTTCCTGTTAGCAGGAGGATAATATCCCACAAGTAAGGATGAAATCCATGGACTCGTCGTATCGTAGAAGAAATCAATTTATCAGGTAAGCATAAATTTCCTTTTTATTTGGCACATTCTTGAAAACAATGTTTGAGGGTTAAATGTGCAAATACCAACAGTTTCAAATGCAAAAATAAACTTAAACAAGCAATGTTCTATATATTTGATACTCAGCAGCTGGTCATGGAGAGCATATTAAAGGAAAACCAGTTTTATAGTACATTGTCCCTTTTAAGCCAAAGTATAAAACTGCTGTAGTAGAGTATTGCAATAAATATTTTAAATCAATAAATAAAGTTAATTAAATATTTCAGCATGTTGTATTAGATGCTTTTATGTCTGGAGTGAAAGTGTTTCTATAAATAGTTGTTAAATTGCCTCTTAATTGATGATGTTCGTTAATTGCTCTGCAGGATACTTTTGTCACATCAGTTATATTGACTTGTTAACATAATACGGTGTCTGGCTACACTATACCTCCTATGTAATCTTGTCTGACAGATAATGATGAAGATTATCTACTAGATGTTTTTTTAATAAGAACATAAAGAGGGATAGATAAGCTCATAAAACTTTCTTTGTCTTCATAAAACTTTGTACAGTTTGTGTCTGGTGTGTTATTAAATGTTATCTTAATCTTCTTGTGATACAATAAACCATTAGATGTGATCATCATCTGTCATATACCACAGTATCTTTTTAGAAATCGATCGCTTGACAGCTGGAATTGTCTACAGCCACTCATAATTTATTCAGCTTTCAATTACCCATTTTTATTGATTGCAATAAACCATCTAATGGCCTGCATACATATTTAGTGCATGCCTATTCTGGTTAATAAAACAGTGTAATTTATTTATCTCGGGGTTCTTCAAACTTTTTTTCCCAAGACCCAGTGTCATGATGCCACATACCTCTGTGACCCTATTTTTGTGCTTGGTCTGAAAATGCCTGAAGTAATATACAAGATAGCTGCAAGTTTTGGCAAATTGACCAAAATGTGTGCATACTTTATTCCTGATTGTAGTGAAACTTGTTGCAGTGTTGTAAAAGGTAGTAACACACACCACACTAACTCTTACAACACACACTCTCATACAACACAACAGTACACACCATCTCATACAACACACACACACTCTCATACAACACAACAGTACACACCATCTCATACAATACACACACATTCATACAACACAACAGTACACACATCTCATACAACACACACACACACTCTCATACAACACATACACACACTCTCATACAACACACACTCATACAACACAACCGTACACACCATCTTATACAACACGCACACACTCTCAATCAACACACACACACTCTCTCATACAACACACACACTCATACAACACAACAGTACACACCATCTCATACAACACACACACACTCTCATACAAGGCACACGCTCTCATACAACACAACAGTACACACCATCTCATACAACACACACACACTCTCATACAACACAACAGTACACACATCTACAACACACACATACACACCCTCTGATACAACACACATACTCATACAACACAACAGTACACACCATCACATACAACACACACACACTAACTCATACAAGGCACACACTCTCATACAACACAACAGTACACACCATCTCATACAACACACACACACTCTGATACAACACACACACACTGATACAACACAAAAGTACACAACATCTCATACAACACACACACACTCTGATACAACACACACACACACACTGATACAACACAACAGTACACACCATCTCATACAATGCACACACTCTCTCATTCAACACACTCTCATACAACACAACAGTACACACCATCTTATACAACACACACACTCTCATACAACACAACAGTACACACTAACTCATACAACACACACACTCTCATACAACACAACAGTACACACAATCTCATACAACACACACACTCTCATACAACACAACAGTACACACTAACTCATACAACACACACACACTCTCATACAACACACACACACTCTCATACAACACACACACACTCTCATACAACACACACACACACTCTCATACAACACACACACACACTCTCATACAACACACACTCTCTCTCATACAACACACACACACTCTCTCTCTCATACAACACACACACACACTCTCTCTCTCATACAACACACACACACACTCTCTCTCTCTCATACAACACACACACACTCTCTCTCTCTCATACAACACACACACACACTCTCTCTCTCTCATACAACACACACACCAAAAACAACAATAGATATAGATACAGCCATAGACACACACACTCTCATACAACACACACACTCGCACTCTCATACAACACTCGCACTCTCATACAACACTCGCACTCTCATACAACACAACAGTAACACTACCAACCCCTGTAGTTACTGTGCTAGTTATACCTTTTTGTAATGTATTCTTAAAAGGACATAAAACAGGTTGAGGTCTGTGCATATCCTAAAAGGACTAATTTAATTATAAATAGTTTGCATAAAAAATTGTTTAAAAATTGCTGGCAAGTATTTTAAAATGTTCAAAAATAAGCAAAATGAATTACATAGCTAAGCTGCCCGGAGAAGCCAACCCCCCCCCCCCCCCCATAGTGTTTAGACACAGGCATTGTATTTCACCTGAGCTCATATCTTCTAGGCAGCTCCAGCAGATAATCCCTATGCACTTTTGTATTCTACCAAAAACAACAATAGATATAGATACAGCCATAGACACACACACACTCTCATACAATACACACACACACACACACTCTCATACAACACACACACACACACTCTCATACAATACACACACACACACACACTCTCATACAACACACACACACACACACTCTCATACAACACACACGCACTCTCATACAACACACACGCACTCTCATACAACACACACGCACTCTCATACAACACACACGCACTCTCATACAACACACACGCACTCTCATACAACACACACGCACTCTCATACAACACACACGCACTCTCATACAACACACACACACGCACTCTCATACAACACACACTCTCATACAACACGCACTCTCATACAACACGCACTCTCATACAACACACACGCACTCTCATACAACACACACGCACTCTCATACAACACACACGCACTCTCATACAACACACACGCACTCTCATACAACACACACGCACTCTCATACAACACACGCGCACACACACTCTCATACAACACACGCGCACACACACTCTCATACAACACACGCGCACACACGCACACGCACTCTCATACAACACACACTCTCATACAACACACACTCTCATACAACACACACTCTCATACAACACACACACACACTCTCATACAACACACACACTCTCATACAACACACACACTCTCATACAACACACACACTCTCATACAACACACACACTCTCATACAACACACACACACACACTCTCATACAACACACACACACACTCTCATACAACACACACACACACACTCTCATACAACACACACACACACACTCTCATACAACACACACACACACACTCTCATACAACACACACACACACACTCTCATACAACACACACACACACACTCTCATACAACACACACACATACAACACACACACATACAACACATACAACACACACACGCACTCTCATACAACACACGCACTCTCATACAACACACGCACTCTCATACAACACACACGCACTCTCATACAACACACACGCACTCTCATACAACACACACGCACTCTCATACAACACACACGCACTCTCATACAACACACACGCACACGCACTCTCATACAACACACGCGCACACACACTCTCATACAACACACACGCACTCTCATACAACACACACGCACTCTCATACAACACACACACACTCTCATACAACACACACACACTCTCATACAACACACGCGCACACACACTCTCATACAACACACGCGCACACACACTCTCATACAACACACGCGCACACACACTCTCATACAACACACGCACGCACACGCACTCTCATACAACACACACTCTCATACAACACACACTCTCATACAACACACACTCTCATACAACACACACACACACACTCTCATACAACACACACACACACACTCTCATACAACACACACACTCTCATACAACACACACACTCTCATACAACACACACACTCTCATACAACACACACACACACACTCTCATACAACACACACACATACAACACACACACGCACTCTCATACAACACACGCACTCTCATACAACACACGCACTCTCATACAACACACGCACTCTCATACAACACACGCACTCTCATACAACACACACGCACTCTCATACAACACACACTCTCATACAACACACACTCTCATACAACACACACGCACACGCACTCTCATACAACACACACTCTCATACAACACACTCTCATACAGCACACACTCTCATACAACACACACACTCTCATACAACACACACTCTCATACAACACACACTCTCATACAACACACACTCTCATACAACACACACTCTCATACAACACACACTCTCATACAACACACACTCTCATACAACACACACTCTCATACAACACACACTCTCATACAACACACACTCTCATACAACACACACTCTCATACAACACACACTCTCATACAACACACACTCTCATACAACACACACTCTCATACAACACACACTCTCATACAACACACACTCTCATACAACACACACTCTCATACAACACACACTCATACAACACACACACACACTAACACACACACACGTACTCTCATACAACACACGTACTCTCATACAACACACGTACTCTCATACAACACACGTACTCTCATACAACACACGTACTCTCATACAACACACGTACTCTCATACAACACACACACATACAACACACACACACACACATACAACACACACACACACACATACAACACACACACACACACATACAACACACACACACACACACTCTCATACAACACACACACACACACTCACACACACTCTCATACAACACACACACACACACTCTCATACAACACGCGCACACACACTCTCATACAACACACACTCTCATACAACACACACTCTCATACAACACACACTCTCATACAACACACATTCTCATACAACACACACTCTCATACAACACACGCGCACACACACTCTCATACAACACACGCGCACACACACTCTCATACAACACACGCGCACACACACTCTCATACAACACACGCGCACACACGCACACGCACTCTCATACAACACACACTCTCATACAACACACGCACACGCACTCTCATACAACACACACTCTCATACAACACACGCACTCTCATACAACACACACTCTCATACAACACACACTCTCATACAACACACACGCACACGCACTCTCATACAACACACACTCTCATACAACACACTCTCATACAGCACACACACTCTCATACAACACACACTCTCATACAACACACACTCTCATACAACACACACTCTCATACAACACACACTCTCATACAACACACACTCTCATACAACACACACTCTCATACAACACACACTCTCATACAACACACACTCTCATACAACACACACTCTCATACAACACACACTCTCATACAACACACACTCTCATACAACACACACTCTCATACAACACACACTCTCATACAACACACACTCTCATACAACACACACTCTCATACAACACACACTCTCATACAACACACACTCTCATACAACACACACTCTCATACAACACACACTCTCATACAACACACACGTACTCTCATACAACACACACGTACTCTCATACAACACACGTACTCTCATACAACACACGTACTCTCATACAACACACGTACTCTCATACAACACACGTACTCTCATACAACACACGTACTCTCATACAACACACGTACTCTCATACAACACACACACTCTCATACAACACACACACTCTCATACAACACACACACTCACATACAACACACACACACACTCACATACAACACACACACACACTCTCATACAACACACACACATACAACATACAACACATACAACACACACACACACACATACAACACACACACACACACACATACAACACACACACACACACATACAACACACACACACACACATACAACACACACACACACACACTCTCATACAACACACACACACACACTCACACACACTCTCATACAACACACACACACACACACTCTCATACAACACGCGCACACACACTCTCATACAACACACACTCTCATACAACACACACTCTCATACAACACACACTCTCATACAACACACACTCTCATACAACACACACTCTCATACAACACACGCGCACACACACTCTCATACAACACACGCGCACACACACTCTCATACAACACACGCGCACACACACTCTCATACAACACACGCACGCACACGCACTCTCATACAACACACACTCTCATACAACACACGCACACGCACTCTCATACAACACACACTCTCATACAACACACGCACACACACTCTCATACAACACGCACTCTCATACAACACGCACTCTCATACAACACGCACTCTCATACAACACTCGCACTCTCATACAACACTCGCACTCTCATACAACACTCGCACTCTCATACAACACTCGCACTCTCATACAACACTCGCACTCTCATACAACACAACAGTAACACTACCAACCCCTGTAGTTACTGTGCTAGTTATACCTTTTTGTAATGTATTCTTAAAAGGACATAAAACAGGTTGAGGTCTGTGCATATCCTAAAAGGACTAATTTAATTATAAATAGTTTGCATAAAAAATTGTTTAAAAATTGCTGGCAAGTATTTTAAAATGTTCAAAAATAAGCAAAATGAATTACATAGCTAAGCTGCCCGGAGAAGCCAACCCCCCCTTAGTGTTTAGACACAGGCATTGTATTTCACCTGAGCTCATATCTTCTAGGCAGCTCCAGCAGATAATCCCTATGCACTTTTGTATTCTACCAAAAACAATAGATATAGATACAGCCATAGACACACTCTCATACAATACACACACACACACTCTCATACAACACACACACACACTCATACAACACACACACACACACACACACACTCTCATACAACACACACACACGCACTCTCATACAACACACACACACGCACTCTCATACAACACACACACACGCACTCTCATACAACACACACACACGCACTCTCATACAACACACGCACTCTCATACAACACACACACACACACACGCACTCTCATACAACACACACGCACTCTCATACAACACACACGCACTCTCATACAACACACACGCACTCTCATACAACACACACGCACTCTCATACAACACACACGCACTCTCATACAACACACACGCACTCTCATACAACACACACGCACTCTCATACAACACACACGCACTCTCATACAACACACACGCACTCTCATACAACACACACTCTCATACAACACACACTCTCATACAACACACTCTCATACAACACACACTCTCATACAACACACACTCTCATACAACACACGCACACACACTCTCATACAACACACGCACTCTCATACAACACACGCACTCTCATACAACACACGCACGCACACTCTCATACAACACGCACTCTCATACAACACGCACACACGCTCTCATACAACACGCACACACGCTCTCATACAACACACGCACTCTCATACAACACACGCACTCTCATACAACACACGCACTCTCATACAACACACGCACTCTCATACAACACACGCACTCTCATACAACACACGCACTCTCATACAACACACGCACTCTCATACAACACACGCACTCTCATACAACACACGCACTCTCATACAACACACGCACTCTCATACAACACACGCACTCTCATACAACACACGCACTCTCATACAACACACGCACTCTCATACAACACACGCACTCTCATACAACACACGCACTCTCATACAACACACGCACTCTCATACAACACACGCACTCTCATACAACACACGCACTCTCATACAACACACGCACTCTCATACAACACACGCACTCTCATACAACACACGCACTCTCATACAACACACGCACTCTCATACAACACACGCACTCTCATACAACACACGCACTCTCATACAACACACGCACTCTCATACAACACACGCACTCTCATACAACACACGCACTCTCATACAACACACGCACTCTCATACAACACACGCACTCTCATACAACACACGCACTCTCATACAACACACGCACTCTCATACAACACACGCACTCTCATACAACACACGCACTCTCATACAACACACGCACTCTCATACAACACACGCACTCTCATACAACACACGCACTCTCATACAACACACGCACTCTCATACAACACACGCACTCTCATACAACACACGCACTCTCATACAACACACGCACTCTCATACAACACGCACTCTCATACAACACGCACTCTCATACAACACGCACTCTCATACAACACACACTCTCATACAACACACACTCTCATAATTAATTAAATGCCCTATCCTCCTGGCTTGCTGGAAAACTTTAATAACTGGAGCCATAAAACTGGCTCAACACATAACTAGGTACAAATAATAACTGGAGCCATAGAACTGACTCAACAACATAACTATGTACAACTATAACTCTTAAATAACTTTACATAAAACTGTAATACTTGAATAACCACGCAGACACAGATATATGGGAAAAGACCCGAAGGTCGCATTTATTGTAGAACGTGAGAACCGGCTGGACTCAACGGGGCCAGCTAAAACATGTGGCGGCAATCTAGTTAGGAGTAGGAACCCCCTGCTAGGAAGAATGGACCGCGCCCGTGAATGCCCACACAAGCGGAGCTCAGCTGCCGCAGAAGCTTAGGGAGTTCTCGGCATCTTAGAATGGGAGGGACCCCAGGCGCGCGCCTGCAGAGATCACCCTCCCCTGGGCAGCCGTCACTCTACCTCTGATGGCGGACCAACCGCCTAACCAGGGTGTAAAGTAACGATCTCCGAACCAGTAGGACCAGGTGTGACTAGACGCGTCTCCATGCCACTACCTGGGGAGTCAAAAACTACCGTCCTTGGACTTAAGGAAACAAGCCGCGTAGCTCTCATCCAGCCTCGGACACCTAGCTGAAACACCCTGGTGATGTAGCAGCCTAAAGATTGCCGTATGAACAAGTGCAGGGAGGGAGGGAGGGACGCTGTGAAGACGAGCTGGAAAAGAGGGTTTGGGCCTTGGGAGCTGACTACTTAAAGGTAAGCTAAACCCCACCCTCACTAATGCAACATTGTTGCAAATTCACAGCAGCACACTCCTAAGGGCCTTAATTATTATGGTCGTTCTGGGCTATGCTGCCCTCCACTGTCTTAATTAATTAAATGCCCTATCCTCCTGGCTTGCTGGAAAACTTTAATAACTGGAGCCATAAAACTGGCTCAACACATAACTATGTACAAATAATAACTGGAGCCATAGAACTGACTCAACAACATAACTATGTACAACTATAACTCTTAAATAACTTTACATAAAACTGTAATACTTGAATAACCACGCAGACACAGATATATGGGAAAAGACCCGAAGGTCGCATTTATTGTAGAACGTGAGAACCGGCTGGACTCAACGGGGCCAGCTAAAACATGTGGCGGCAATCTAGTTAGGAGTAGGAACCCCCTGCTAGGAAGAATGGACCGCGCCCGTGAATGCCCACACAAGCGGAGCTCAGCTGCCGCAGAAGCTTAGGGAGTTCTCGGCATCTTAGAATGGGAGGGACCCCAGGCGCGCGCCTGCAAAGATCACCCTCCCCTGGGCAGCCGTCACTCTACCTCTGATGGCAAACCGGGGCGCGGACCAACCGCCACAAGAGATAGCCCAACAGGCTCACCTCTTGCCGCCACACCTATAGATGATTAAGTATAGCACGCCTCAAATTACAGAGGAACAGGTCAATGCCCCTCTCAGAGAGGTGCACCCCGTCCCTCCTGTAGAGGCACCTCTCAGCCGTTGATATGTTCCCATGTTCCACAACAAACCCTCCTGACTGCCCTAAGAAAATCCTCACTTCTCTGTTAATTTTCTTGCGGACCTGAAAAGCTGCGCGATGAGACTGCATATGGCGCCATTCTATCCTGGGGATGATGTTAGACCATCCTATCCTGACTTGGGGAATCCATGCCTGAATCGTGCGCAGATCCGACTGAACAACCGCACTGAGCTGCTTGCACGTTAGGAGCCCCATATCATTTCCACCTGCGTGGATGATAAGTACATGGGGTTTCTCCCACCTGCGCAAGGCCCCCTGCAGCAACTCAGGCAGAGCCTGCCACGAAAGCCCCCTGCGCCCTAACCACTTAACAGTGACTCGGGAAGAGGGGAACCCCAGCTGACGCCCATCAGGTCTCGCGATCGCCGAAGCTCCGCCCAGTGGATGTACGAATGCCCCGTAATCCATACTCTCAGTGGACCGCTCCTTGGTCCTAAGAAAAGAAACAGAGGTTAACCATTGCATCTGCAGAACATAATCACTTCTAAACAGTCAAAGGCCTAACGTATAAAAGATACCTTTGCGACCTCCATCTCCCCAGAGCTCCAATATGGTCAGCCGACCATCCTAAACTAGCGGCAGTGGTGGCCGCGCCCACCCTAAAGGAATGGGGAGCAATGACCCTTGGATCAAGACCTGCCCTTGATGCTGCCCAGGCCAACACCTTCCTAAACTGGAATCTAGTCAACGGGGAACCGTCCTCGTGAACTAGAAATCGTGAGAAACCCTCAGGACGCACGTCCATATAGGCTTTAACCAGTCTGACCGGGCAGCAAACAGATTCATCATGGGCCGGCAAAGCTAACCAGGCACCTCTCCCTTCTTGGTCAGTTTTGGATCTGGGAAGAAAGACCAAGATAGACGACCCATCGTCTCTGACATGAGGCAGCAAAAGGCCGCCCGTCTCTTTCTTAGAGGGCGGGACAATTTCCCCTACCCTAAGAGCCCCGTGAAAAGCCAGCCCAAAGGCGGCTGAGAAAAGGGCAGTTTCGTAGGCGGATGAACAGACCGTCGGCACAACGTTACCAGACGCTCAATGGTAACTGGTTCCCTGAAATCCCTGACCCTGGGGGCCATACGCCCCCAGCCTCGAAGTACCTGCCTAACCAGGAAGGTCTTCGAGGCGTCAACAAGCCCATACAACTTGCAGAAAAAGGACACTGCCGCCAGGCGTGAACCCACCGCAGTCTTCGAAACACCATTACCTTTAAGTTCGGTAATCCATTCCAGTAAGCCCCACTGGTCCCCGTCACAGGAGGGACGGCACCTGAAGTCACAAAAAGCGATCCACTCCGTCCAGTATTTCACATAAGTAGCCCAGGTAGACGGAGCGAGGGAAGCCCGCACCATCGCAATCAAGGGGCCCCATCCAGCGCCACCTGCCATAAGTAAGTGGGACAGGACAATCCGTTAGTGTCCGCATCGGGCACCAGTGCATAAAATGCTTCCCATTGAAAACGGGAGAGCGCATCAGCAATCCTATTCTGGACGCCCGGAACATGCTTAGCACGGAACACAATATTCAGGTGCAGACACCTCAGCACCAACAGTCTCAAATACCGCACCACCGGAGGGGAACTAGATGAAAGTCTGTTAACAGCATAAACAACGCTCATGTTATCTGTCCAGAAAACCACCTCACGGTCGCGAAGCTGATCGCCCCAAATGTCAAGAGCGACCAGTATGGGGAACAGCTCAAGAAGGCATAGGTTCCTGACCAAGCCTCTGTCTATCCACGCGGCGGGCCATGGGCCAGCCCTCCATTGCCCGGCCAAGAAAGCCCCGTACCCGTGGGACCCAGCCGCATCAGTGAACAACTGGATCGCTGCGTTAGAAGGAACAACCTCCCGCCACAGGCAGATCCCGTTAAAGTGGAGAAGAAATTCTTCCCAGACCTTAAGATCTTCCACCATCTCAGCAGACACCCGGAACCTCCGGGTCTGCGATCTTTCTCCGCACAGTTGCCTCTCGAGCCTGCGGAGGAATATTCTACCCATAGGAATAATCCTGCCGGCAAAGTTCAACAAACCCAATAGGATTTGAAGGTCTTTTATGGAGCTATACAGCTCTGTTCTCATAGCGCGTATTGATTCCAACATGCGCTGAATTTTCTCTTGTGGCAGACGGCACTGCTCTGCCACCGAATCAACTTCGATGCCCAAAAAAGTAAGGCACGTGCAAGGACCCTGGGACTTGTCCTCCGCCAGAGGAACTCCCATTCTATCCATTAGAAACCTGGTGACTTTCATCAGGAAAGCACACTCAGACGATCCTGTCCGCCCAACCAGCAGAAAATCATCCAAATAGTGTGCCAGGCCGTCGAATCCGGCCACCTCCGCGATGGCCCAGTGCAAGAAGCAGCTGAAAGCCTCGAAGTAAGCACACGAAATTGAGCTCCCCATGGGCAAGCATTTGTCCACGTAGTACTGCCCCTCAAAATAGCACCCCATAAGCCTAAAAGAGGAGGGGTGAATAGGCAGGAGCCTGAAGGCGGATTCAATATCCAGCTTTGCCATCAGAGCTCCGGCCCCCGCCCTGCGAACTAGCCCTAATGCTTCATCAAATGATTGGTAAGAAACTGAGCTAAGTTCAGGGGGGATGGCGTCATTCACCGAACGACCCTTCGGGAAGGACAGATGTTGGATGAGCCGGAATTTACCCGGCTCCTTTTTTGGGACTACCTCCAAGGGCGATACAACCAGCCCCGGGAGGGGGATATCCTCAAATGGGCCCGCCATACGACCCAACCCAATTTCTTTATTCAGTTTGTCCCGCAAGACCCCGGGAAACTGATATGCGGATTTTAGGTTCCTGCGTGACAAGGAACCCTCCACGTGCGATCCGACTGGGATAACAAATCCAGACCGCAGACCGCCACCAAGCAGCAAAGCGGCCTCCTTAAATGGGTATAGCAGCAGCCACTTCTCAATTACGGCCACCTTCAGAGGTGTGGCCGCCCTTTCCGACAGGGAAAGGTTTGGAGCCGGCTGCCGTTCTCTCCTGGGAACGACCCGCGTCCTGGGTTCTGGTACACTCAGACCCCGAGTGGCCGCCACCGCAGGTTTTGCACGCGTGCCGAAATGCGCATGCCGCTCCCCTGGTACACGATTTGTCCTGGAAGCGCCAGCACACCCCTGTGGCCCGCTGTCGAGAGCGCTGCGAGGCCTTAACGCCCCCCGATGCTCCGACCACTATAGCAGGCGCAGCCTGTTTTTCAGAACCCAATTGCGCCCACAAACGCGAATCAACGTCACCGAAAGTAAGAAGGGGGTTCCCAACCATCTTTCTATGGAAGGCAGCGTCGTAATCCCGCCAAGCCCCATCCCTGTACTTCTCGTACACTGTTTCAATGGAATCCTGATATTTCAGGATGTTCAAAGCTTGATCGGGAAATTTAGAGATATAACAGGACGCATAAACCCTAAAGCACTTGCGCCATTCCTCATAGGAATCAGGACGTTTAAATTTTTTCGGGCCCGTGCCATCATCCGCCATTTCTTTCTGGCGATAAGCTTCCGCAGAAAGCTCAAACATGTGCACGTACCTCCCACCCTGAATGCGCCGAACCATCTTAGATTTGAGATGTTCATGGAGACTAAACGCTGGCCATGTGTCAGTGTCCCCATGTACAGCTGCCCTGCGCCTGTTCCCCATAACCGGGCTAACTAAGTCTGTTGACGCAGGAGGTGTCAACATAGGAACAGTGGGCTCCATCGGGGATGAACCAGGGGGGAGGGGGAGACCCATAGCCTTCCTTTCTTCCACTAACCATTTCACCATCCTATACATTCTTTTTTGCCCTTTCGCTTCCAACCCCAGGGATCTATCACTTTCAGAACCTGAATCATCCGAGGATGAACTTAAAACACTACGTTCAAAAGTAATAGTGTGCTTACCAGCTCCCAATAGGCGTTGCACCGGGACAGGACCAGAAGAAGTGGACGGCTGTTCCTGAGACTGTGGCTCCCTTTCCACGGCACTGGGGGTGGCCTGGAGTGGCAGTAATGCAGTTCTGGGTTCCATAATGATCTGTGGAGAAAAATGTGAAAGAGGAGTACCCAGGGAAGGGGACGAAGGCCCACTAACCACATTACCACGGGACCCTAGGGGACTAGGGCTCCTATGATCACTGCCACACTCTTCAATACCATCATCAACCATATCAGCCATGCGTACATTCACCACTGCATTAGCAAACTGTACTTGTCTACTCTGTTCAGCCGCAGCCTGCATGCCCTGAGATAGACTGGGCGTGATAACTGGGCCTTTCTTTGCTGAAGCCCTAGTAACAACACCTGGTGGAGCCCCGCTGAGGGCCGCACCCGCGGGCGCCGCCCGCGCACCCTGTCGGGCACTACGTTTGCTGCGTGACGCAGTACTACGGCGTCTGCTAGGCCGCGATGTATTCGCGGGCCGACGCTTGCCCCCAGCCTGCGTGATTGCGGCCTGAGGCCCTGCGACTTGTTGCGCAGTAGGCATATTCCCCGTCAGGCCTGCGGCCTGCTCATTAATGCCTGTTTCCCCAATCTGGGCCCTCCCGGGCGAACGTGCCCTTGTTCCTTGCCCCTCAGAAACAACTTGCCCCTCAGATACACCATTTGCCCTGATCAGAGCACCGCCAAGTGCTAACATACCCCCGGTCAGGCTTGCGGCCTGCTCATGAGATCCCTCATGCAACCTTCTACCCCTTTCAATGGCCGCCAAATCAGTGTCCCCTCGCGGGCGCTGAGTAATTGAGCCTCGCTGCGCACCCCCCGCGGGCGTCGCCCCCCCCCCGGGGTACCCCTCTCTTACCTGTGTACCCCGGCGGAGACGACGATGCTGCCCGCTTGCCTCTGGATTCCGGAATGGCGTTCCCGGACGTGACGTCACCGGAAGTGACGTCACCGGAAACGGCCAAACCGGAAGAGACGGGCCCTGAAGAAGCCATGGATACCCGCGTGGACGCCGGCGCGCAAACCGAAGCCGGAGGACCTCCCTGGGATGTCGGCCCACCGCCGGAAAGCACCGCTGCCAAAGATTGGAGCAGCGCTACCGCCGTGGAGACCGCCTCACCGGTAAGAATGACCGGATCAGATACGGCCTCCCCCCCCGCCACAACTCGCAGTAAGAGCAGGGCCCTGCTCCCCTACCACAACCCCCTCTGCTACCTGGGGACCCACCACTGAAAGGGGAATTAAAGGAGGGGTGGGAGAGGGAGAGACAACCATGACTTCGGGATACAGGCTAGACCCCGGGGGACGACTCACCGGACGAGGGGGGGAAGGCTGCACCACATCTTCTCCAGAGTCAAACTCATCAATCATCAGCTCATCTAATTCCGACATCTTCTTCCACAGGACTCCTGACAGATGATCCTGACGCTGTGAAGACGAGCTGGAAAAGAGGGTTTGGGCCTTGGGAGCTGACTACTTAAAGGTAAGCTAAACCCCACCCTCACTAATGCAACATTGTTGCAACTTCACAGCAGCACACTCCTAAGGGCCTTAATTATTATGGTCGTTCTGGGCTATGCTGCCCTCCACTGTCTTACAACACACGCACACACACTCTCATACAACACACACTCTCATACAACACACGCACACACACTCTCATACAACACACGCGCACACACACTCTCATACAACACACGCGCACACACACTCTCATACAACACACGCGCACACACACGCGCACACACACTCTCATACAGCACACGCACTCTCATACAACACACACTCTCATACAACACACACTCTCATACAACACACACTCTCATACAACACACACTCTCATACAACACACACTCTCATACAACACACGCACTCTCATACAACACACACTCTCATACAACACACGCACTCTCATACAACACACACTCTCATACAATACACGCACACACACTCTCGTACAACACACACTCTCATACAACACACGCACACGCACTCTCATACAACACACGCACTCATACAACACACGCACTCATACAACACACGCACTCATACAACACACGCACTCATACAACACACACTCTCATACAACACACGCACTCATACAACACACGCACTCATACAACACACACTCTCATACAACACACGCACACACACTCTCATACAACACACGCACACACACTCTCATACAACACACGCACTCACACTCATACAACACACGCACTCACACTCATACAACACACGCACACACACTCTCTCATACAACACACACTCTCTCATACAACACACACTCTCTCATACAACACGCGCACTCTCATACAACACGCGCACTCTCATACAACACGCGCACTCTCATACAACACGCGCACTCTCATACAACACGCGCACTCTCATACAACACGCGCACTCTCATACAACACGCGCACTCTCATACAACACACGCACTCTCATACAACACGCGCACTCTCATACAACACGCGCACTCTCATACAACACGCGCACTCTCATACAACACGCGCACTCTCATACAACACGCGCACTCTCATACAACACGCGCACTCTCATACAACACGCGCTCTCTCATACAACACGCGCACTCTCATACAACACGCGCACTCTCATACAACACGCGCACTCTCATACAACACGCGCACTCTCATACAACACGCGCACTCTCATACAACACGCGCACTCTCATACAACACGCGCACTCTCATACAACACGCGCACTCTCATACAACACGCGCACTCTCATACAACACGCGCACTCTCATACAACACGCGCACTCTTATACAACACGCGCACTCTTATACAACACGCGCACTCTTATACAACACGCGCACTCTTATACAACACGCGCACTCTTATACAACACGCGCACTCTTATACAACACGCGCACTCTTATACAACACGCGCACTCTTATACAACACGCGCACTCTTATACAACACGCGCACTCTTATACAACACGCGCACTCTTATACAACACGCGCACTCTTATACAACACGCGCACTCTTATACAACACGCGCACTCTTATACAACACGCGCACTCTTATACAACACGCGCACTCTTATACAACACGCGCACTCTTATACAACACGCGCACTCTTATACAACACGCGCACTCTTATACAACACGCGCACTCTTATACAACACGCGCACTCTTATACAACACGCGCACTCTTATACAACACGCGCACTCTTATACAACACGCGCACTCTTATACAACACGCGCACTCTTATACAACACGCGCACTCTTATACAACACGCGCACTCTTATACAACACGCGCACTCTTATACAACACGCGCACTCTTATACAACACGCGCACTCTTATACAACACGCGCACTCTTATACAACACGCGCACTCTTATACAACACGCGCACTCTTATACAACACGCGCACTCTTATACAACACGCGCACTCTTATACAACACGCGCACTCTTATACAACACGCGCACTCTTATACAACACGCGCACTCTTATACAACACGCGCACTCTTATACAACACGCGCACTCTTATACAACACGCGCACTCTTATACAACACGCGCACTCTTATACAACACGCGCACTCTTATACAACACGCGCACTCTTATACAACACGCGCACTCTTATACAACACGCGCACTCTTATACAACACGCGCACTCTTATACAACACGCGCACTCTTATACAACACGCGCACTCTTATACAACACGCGCACTCTTATACAACACGCGCACTCTTATACAACACGCGCACTCTTATACAACACGCGCACTCTTATACAACACGCGCACTCTTATACAACACAACAGTAACACTACCAACCCCTGTAGTTACTGTGCTAGTTATACCTTTTTGTAATGTATTCTTAAAAGGACATAAAACAGGTTGAGGTCTGTGCATATCCTAAAAGGACTAATTTAATTAAAAATAGTTTGCATAAAAAATTTTTAAAAAATTGCTGGCAAGTATTTTAAAATGTTCAAAAATAAGCAAAATGAATTACATAGCTAAGCTGCCTGGAGAAGCCAACTCTCCCCCCCCCCCTCCTTAGGGTGTAGACACAGGCATTGTATTTCACCTGAGCTCACAGCTTCTAGGCAGCTCCAGCAGATAATCCCTATGCACTTTTGTATGCTACCAAAACGACCATAGATATAGATACAGCCATAAAAGGAATTGTGTGGGGGGAGTTAGAGCTGTACAATTCAGAAACTAAAAAGAAAGGGTTAATAGCGAGGCACTGCAGTATAAATTTGCAGGTAAAGTAATTAAAGTACATATTATATTTTGTCTCTATCCCAACTTGTTTTAAAGGTTATATTTTAATATTGTATATGGATTAAGGAAGTGTGTGCTGAACCTTTTTTTTCTTTTCTCCTATTTTAATTTGTTTTACCAAACAAATTTCACACGGAACCCTAAACCCTAATGACATCCTCCATTAAAGAAAAATGCAGCCCAGAATGTAATTACCCTTTAAAATATTTAATTATTTATAGTTAAAAAATAACAAAACGATACAATGTATTTTCTTTTTTTTTCTTTTCTTTAACTGTGATTGCTGAGTTCATTTGTATCTGCACGTAATTGGCCAGAGCAGAGTATATTAAATAAATACACCTTCCCTAGGACTGAAGGCAGTGTTACATTTATTGTGTATACTATGCTGTGATTAACGGAGGATATGTATTGTGCATATGTCCCTTTTAAATGCTGTGATGTCCCACGACTCACTAAAATGAGCGTTCATCCTTCTAAAAGGATAAACTTCCAGTAGATTCCACTGTTAAAATAGCTTAACATAAATTTATGTAATTATATCTTAAGCAGCAGGAAAAAAATCATTTATTATGAGACGGTATTTTCAAATTACTTCCCTAGAGAATTAAATTCTATAAATTAAATTAAGCTCTTTTTCTGAAATGTGGCCTCTGTTCTAGCTATGATCTCATAGGAATACATCATGCAAGCTTAATGAGAACGGAGTCTTTCCCATCCTATCCTATTTAATTTTTGTAACAAGTGTGTAATGCTGTCAGGTATCTTCCCTAAAGGGACGGCAAGTGTCTGTCTTGGGTCATTGGGGGTCACCTGGCTATGCAGGGATCACTTGGTAGTGTTCATGTGCAGTGTCTGCGTCAACGTGTTTCCAGGGCTAGTAATGTGGCATGTTTTCATTTTTGTTCCCATAGTCGCTATTCACGTGAATGCTCTTTTCGCCTTCCTAGTGGTTGGTGTAATAGAATACTTTGCTTGTGCTCTTTATACAGGTAGTCGTTAGGGGTGCGCATCTTCACTGGTCTCACGATTCGATTACGATTATCATTGTAACGATTAGATTCCGCGATGCATCACAATTACTGCCCTATTTATGCCCATGATTTAAATTTTTCAGTGGTCTCTGTTAACCCCTACAGATCTGCCTGGGAGTGGGATGGCATATTGGGATCATATGATATCTTTCTTAAAGGGTCTATTTAAAATAGATACTTTTCTCCAACATAGGTGTGTCCGGTCCACGGCGTCATCCTTACTTGTGGGATATTCTCTTCCCCAACAGGAAATGGCAAAGAGCCCAGCAAAGCTGGTCACATGATCCCTCCTAGGCTCCGCCTACCCCAGTCATTCTCTTTGCCGTTGCACAGGCAACATCTCCACGGAGATGGTTAAGAGTTTTTTGGTGTTTAAATGTAGTTTTTATTCTTCAATCAAGAGTTTGTTATTTTAAAATAGTGCTGGTATGTACTATTTGCTCTGAAACAGAAAAGAGATGAAGATTTCTGTTTGTAAGAGGAAGATGATTTTAGCAACCGTTACTAAAATCGATGGCTGTTTCCACACAGGACTGTTGAGATGAAGTAACTTCAGTTGGGGGAAACAGTGGGCAGACTTTGCTGCTTGAGGTATGACACATTTCTAACAAGACTTGGTAATGCTGGAAGCTGTCATTTTCCCTATGGGAACCGGTAAGCCATTTTCTTAGTTTAGTATAAGAATAAAGGGCTTCACAAGGGCTTTAAAGACTGGTAGACATTTTTCTGGGCTAAAACGATTACTTTATAAGTATATTTAGTGGATTATAACTATAAATAGTTCTTATAATCTTGGGGATTGTAGTAAAAAAACGGCAGGCACTGTATTGGACACCTTTTTCACTGGGGGCCTTTTCTAGTCATAGGCAGAGCCTCATTTTCGCGCCACTAATGCGCAGTTGTTTTTGGAGAGCAAGGCATGCAGATGCATGTGTGAGGAGCTAAGAACCACTGAAAAAGCTTATAGAAGGCGTCATTTGGTATCGTATTCCCCTCTGGGCTTGGTTGGGTCTCAGCAAAGCAGATACCTGGGACTGTATAGGGGTTAAATGTAAAAACGGCTCCGGTTCCGTTATTTTAAGGGTTAAAGCTTTCAAATTTGGTGTGCAATACTTTTAAGGCTTTAAGACACTGTGGTGAAATTTTGGTGAATTTTGAACAATTACTTCATACTTTTTCACATATTCAGTAATAAAGTGTGTTCAGTTTAAAAATTAAAGTGACAGTAACGGTTTTATTTTAAAACGTTTTTTGTGCTTTGTTGACAAGTTTAAGCCTGTTTAACATGTCTGAACCATCAGATAAGCGATGTTCTATATGTATGAAAGCCAAGGTTTCTCCCCATTTAAATATATGTGATGATTGTGATATAGTGTCCAAACAAATTAGGGACAATGATGCCACAGATAATGATATTGCCCAAGATGATTCCTCAAATGAGGGGAGTAAGCATGGTACTGCATCATCCCCTTCTGTGTCTACACCAGTTTTGCCCACACAAGAGGCCCCTAGTACATCTAGTGCGCCAATACTTCTTACTATGCAACAATTAACGGCTGTCATGGATAATTCTATTAAAAACATTTTGTCCAAAATGCCCACTTATCAGAGAAAGCGCGATTGCTCTGTTTTAGATACTGAAGAGCAGGAGGACGCTGATGATAATGGTTCTGACATACCCTCACACCAATCTGAAGGGGCCAGGAGGGAGGTTTTGTCTGAGGGAGAAATTTCAGATTCAGGAAAAATTTCTCAACAAGCTGAACCTGATGTTATTACATTTAAATTTAAATTGGAACATCTCCGCGCTCTGCTTAAGGAGGTGTTATCTACTCTGGATGATTGTGACAATTTGGTCATTCCAGAGAAATTATGTAAGATGGACAAGTTCCTAGAGGTCCCGGTGCCCCCCGATGCTTTTCCTATACCCAAGCGGGTGGCGGACATTGTAAATAAGGAATGGGAAAGGCCCGGCATACCTTTTGTTCCTCCCCCTATATTTAAGAAATTATTTCCTATGGTCGACCCCAGAAAGGACTTGTGGCAGACAGTCCCCAAGGTCGAGGGGGCGGTTTCTACTCTAAACAAACGCACTACTATCCCTATAGAAGATAGTTGTGCTTTCAAAGATCCTATGGATAAAAAATTAGAGGGTTTGCTTAAAAAGATGTTTGTTCAGCAAGGTTACCTTCTACAACCAATTTCATGCATTGTTCCTGTCACTACAGCAGCGTGTTTCTGGTTCGAAGAACTAGAAAAGTCGCTCAATAAAGAATCTTCGTATGAGGAGGTTATGGACAGAGTTCAAGCACTTAAATTGGCTAACTCTTTTATCTTAGACGCCACTTTGCAATTAGCTAGATTAGCGGCGAAAAATTCAGGTTTTGCTATTGTTGCACGCAGAGCGCTTTGGCTAAAGTCTTGGTCGGCGGATGTGTCCTCCAAGAACAAATTGCTTAACATCCCTTTCAAGGGTAAAACGCTGTTTGGCCCTGACTTGAAAGAGATTATTTCAGACATCACTGGGGGAAAGGGCCACGCCCTTCCTCAGGATAGGTCTTTTAAGGCTAAAAATAAGCCTAATTTTCGTCCCTTTCGCAGAAACGGACCACCCTCAAATTCTACGCCCTCTAAGCAAGAGGGTAATAGTTCTCAAACCAAGCCAGCCTGGAGACCGATGCAAGGCTGGAACAAGGGTAAGCAGGCCAAGAAACCTGCCACTGCTACTAAAACAGCATGAAGTGTTGGCCCCCGATCCGGGGACCGGATCTGGTGGGGGGCAGACTCTCTCTCTTTGCTCAGGCTTGGGCAAGAGATGTTCAGGATCCTTGGGCGCTAGAAATAGTTTCTCAAGGTTATCTCCTGGAATTCAAGGAACTACCCCCAAGGGGAAGGTTCCACAGGTCTCAATTGTCTTCAAACCAAATAAAAAGACAGGCATTCTTACATTGTGTAGAAGACCTGTTAAGAATGGGAGTGATTCATCCTGTTCCATTAGGAGAACAAGGGATGGGGTTTTACTCCAATCTGTTCATAGTTCCCAAAAAAGAGGGAACATTCAGACCAATTTTAGATCTCAAGATTCTAAACAAATTTCTCAGGGTTCCATCGTTCAAAATGGAAACCATTCGAACAATTCTTCCTACCATCCAGGAAGGTCAATTCATGACCACGGTGGATTTAAAGGATGCGTATCTACATATTCCTATCCACAAGGAACATCATCGGTTCCTAAGGTTTACCAGTTTGTGGCACTTCCATTCGGATTAGCCACTGCTCCAAGGATTTTCACAAAGGTACTAGGGTCCCTTCTAGCGGTGCTAAGACCAAGGGGCATTGCAGTAGTACCTTACTTGGACGACATCCTGATTCAAGCGTCGTCTCTGTCAAAAGCAAAGGCTCATACGGACATTGTCCTAGCCTTTCTCAGATCTCACGGGTGGAAGGTGAACATAGAAAAAAGTTCTCTGTCCCCAAGAAGGGAACTCTTGTTGACGGGAACAATAATAGACTCCTTAGAGATGAAGATTTTTCTGACAGAGGCCAGAAAATCCAATCTTCTAAGCTCTTGTCAAGTACTTCATTCTGTTCTTCTTCCTTCCATAGCGCAGTGCATGGAAGTAATAGGTTTGATGGTTGCGGCAATGGACATAGTTCCTTTTGCACGAATTCATCTAAGACCATTACAACTGTGCATGCTCAGACAGTGGAATGGGGATTATACAGATTTGTCTCCGACGATCCAAGTAGATCAAAGAACCAGAGATTCACTCCGTTGGTGGCTGACCCTGGACAACCTTTCACAGGGAATGAGCTTCCGCAGACCAGAGTGGGTCATTGTCACGACCGACGCCAGTCTGGTGGGCTGGGGCGCGGTCTGGGAACCCCTGAAAGCTCAGGGTCTATGGTCTCGGGGAGAATCTCTTCTCCCGATAAACATTCTGGAACTAAGAGCGATATTCAATGCTCTCAAAGCTTGGCCTCAACTAGTAAAGGCCAAATTCATAAGGTTTCAATCAGACAACATGACTGTTGCATATATCAACCATCAGGGGGGAACAAGGAGTTCCCTGGCGATGGAAGAAGTGACCAAAATAATTCAATGGGCGGAGAATCACTCCTGCCACTTGTCTGCAATCCACATCCCAGGAGTGGAAAATTGGGAAGCGGATTTTCTGAGTCGTCAGACTTTCCATCCGGGGGAGTGGGAACTCCATCCGGAAATCTTTGCCCAAATAACTCAATTATGGGGCATTCCAGACATGGATCTGATGGCGTCTCGTCAGAACTTCAAGGTTCCTTGCTACGGGTCCAGATCCAGGGATCCCAAGGCGACTCTAGTGGATGCACTAGTAGCACCTTGGACCTTCAACCTAGCTTATGTATTCCCACCGTTTCCTCTCATTCCCAGGCTGGTAGCCAGGATCAATCAGGAGAGGGCTTCGGTGATCTTGATAGCTCCTGCGTGGCCACGCAGAACTTGGTATGCAGACCTGGTGAATATGTCATCGGCTCCACCATGGAAGCTACCTTTGTGACAGGACCTTCTTGTTCAAGGTCCATTCGAACATCCGAATCTGGCTTCACTCCAACTGACTGCTTGGAGATTGAACGCTTGATTTTATCAAAGCGTGGGTTTTCAGATTCTGTCATTGATACTCTTATTCAGGCTAGAAAGCCTGTAACTAGGAAGATTTACCATAAAATATGGAAAAAATATATCTGTTGGTGTGAATCTAAAGGATTCCCATGGAACAAGATAAAAATTCCTAAGATTCTATCCTTTCTACAAGAGGGTTTGGAGAAAGGATTATCTGCAAGTTCTTTGAAGGGACAGATTTCTGCTTTATCTGTTTTACTTCACAAAAAGCTGGCGACTGTGCCAGATGTTCAAGCTTTTGTTCAGGCTCTGGTTAGAATCAAACCTGTTTACAAACCTTTGACTCCTCCTTGGAGTCTCAATTTAGTTCTTTCAGTTCTTCAAGGGGTTCCGTTTGAACCCTTACATTCCGTAGATATTAAGTTACTATCTTGGAAAGTTTTGTTTTTGGTTGCAATTTCTTCTGCTAGAAGAGTTTCAGAGTTATCTGCTCTGCAGTGTTCTCCTCCTTATCTGGTGTTCCATGCAGATAAGGTGGTTTTGCGTACTAAACCTGGTTTTCTTCCGAAAGTTGTTTCTAACAAAAACATTAACCAGGAGATAGTTGTGCCTTCTTTGTGTCCGAATCCAGTTTCAAAGAAGGAACGTTTGTTACACAATTTGGATGTAGTTCGTGCTCTAAAATTCTATTTAGAGGCTACAAAGGATTTCAGACAAACATCTTCTTTGTTTGTTGTTTATTCTGGTAAAAGGAGAGGTCAAAAAGCAACTTCTACCTCTCTCTCTTTTTGGCTTAAAAGTATCATCCGATTGGCTTATGAGACTGCCGGACGGCAGCCTCCTGAAAGAATCACAGTTCACTCCACTAGGGCTGTGGCTTCCACATGGGCCTTCAAGAACGAGGCTTCTGTTGATCAGATATGTAAGGCAGCGACTTGGTCTTCACTGCACACTTTTACCAAATTTTACAAATTTGATACTTTTGCTTCTTCTGAGGCTATTTTTGGGAGAAAGGTTTTGCAAGCCGTGGTGCCTTCCATCTAGGTGACCTGATTTGCTCCCTCCCATCATCCGTGTCCTAAAGCTTTGGTATTGGTTCCCACAAGTAAGGATGACGCCGTGGACCGGACACACCTATGTTGGAGAAAACAGAATTTATGCTTACCTGATAAATTACTTTCTCCAACGGTGTGTCCGGTCCACGGCCCGCCCTGGTTTTTTAATCAGGTCTGATGAATTATTTTCTCTAACTACAGTCACCACGGTATCATATGATTTCTCCTATGCATATTCCTCCTTTACGTCGGTCGAATGACTGGGGTAGGCGGAGCCTAGGAGGGATCATGTGACCAGCTTTGCTGTGCTCTTTGCCATTTCCTGTTGGGGAAGAGAATATCCCACAAGTAAGGATGACGCCGTGGACCGGACACACCGTTGGAGAAAGTAATTTATCAGGTAAGCATAAATTCTGTTTTTAGTGTGAATAATCCCTTATGCAATAGGCACTCACTGCATTGCAAACAATACAGGGGTGTGCTGTAAACAATAGCACAACATCTACAAAACAGAGCACTTCCTGACTGGCAAACATCACACAGTAACTAGAAGTAGTAATAGACATTACAACAAGTAGCATTGAACTACTAGATGA
>NW_026510945.1:0-22836 GCF_027579735.1 Bombina bombina
AAACATTAACCAGGAGATAGTCGTGCCTTCTTTGTGTCCGAATCCAGTTTCAAGGAAGGAACGTTTGTTGCACAATTTGGATGTTGTTCGTGCTCTAAAATTCTATTTAGATGCTACAAAGGATTTTAGACAAACATCTTCCTTGTTTGTTGTTTATTCTGGTAAAAGGAGAGGTCAAAAAGCAACTTCTACCTCTCTCTCTTTTTGGATTAAAAGCATCATTAGATTGGCTTATGAGACTGCCGGACGGCAGCATCCTGAAAGAATCACAGCTCATTCCACTAGGGCTGTGGCTTCCACATGGGCCTTCAAGAACGAGGCTTCTGTTGATCAGATATGTAAGGCAGCGACTTGGTCTTCACTGCACACTTTTACTAAATTTTACAAGTTTGATACTTTTGCTTCTTCTGAGGCTATTTTTGGGAGAAAGGTTTTGCAAGCCGTGGTGCCTTCCATCTAGGTGACCTGATTTGCTCCCTCCCTTCATCCGTGTCCTAAAGCTTTGGTATTGGTTCCCACAAGTAAGGATGACGCCGTGGACCGGACACACCTATGTTGGAGAAAACAGAATTTATGTTTACCTGATAAATTACTTTCTCCAACGGTGTGTCCGGTCCACGGCCCGCCCTGGTTTTTTTTTTTTTAATCAGGTCTGATAATTTATTTTCTTTAACTACAGTCACCACGGTATCATATGGTTTCTCCTATGCAAATATTCCTCCTTTACGTCGGTCGAATGACTGGGGAAGGCGGAGCCTAGGAGGGATCATGTGACCAGCTTTGCTGGGCTCTTTGCCATTTCCTGTTGGGGAAGAGAATATCCCACAAGTAAGGATGACGCCGTGGACCGGACACACCGTTGGAGAAAGTAATTTATCAGGTAAACATAAATTCTGTTTTTTTATGCTTTCGCACTTTTGTCTTATCACCCCACTTCTTGACTATGCGTTAAACTGATTTGTGGGTGTGGTGAGGGGTGTATTTATAGGCATTTTGAGGTTTGGGAAACTTTGCCCCTCCTGGTAGGAATGTATATCCCATACGTCACTAGCTCATGGACTCTTGCTAATATGAAAGAAATGAATTTATCAGGTAAGTTCTTACATAAATTATGTTTTTTGCTCATGTAAAAGATCAATAATATTTGTGCTTTGGTTGGGGTACATAGAAAAAAAAATTCCTACAGGGATACTTGCTACAAAAAGTTTGAGAAACATTGGTCTAAACTACCATACCTCTTGAGGGGGGGGTATGTTAGTCTTTTCATAGATGGACTTTTCAGCAAACTGGGTTCCTTTTTTAGGCCAGCATTTGGTATTGCTTGTGTTGCTGCAGCTTCTACTCTTTGGTCTGATAGCTTGTCTGAGCCGTTTTTAGATTAATCTACTGGTGAAGTTTTAGAATCAATTTAAGACTTTTATGGTCAGATAATGCTTTTGTTTGTAACACTGTTGTTGACATTGCGATTAATGCAAAAAAAAAGGCATTAGCAGTCCTAACCAGGAGGGAGCGGCAATCCATTGTGGTCCAGTGGTTAACACAACTGCCTAGCAACCAGAAGGTTGGGGGGTTCAAACCCTGCTAAGGTTGTCATTTCTATTAAGATATGGTTTCTAAGTCTAGGCTTTTGTCCCTTACTCTCCATGGAAACTTTGTTTTCGCATGGTCTGTGTCATTTTACTATTTTACTTTTGACCCCAACCTCAAATAAACAAGGCAGAATAGTCTCTTTGCATTTATTTATACAATAATTACGGAAAATCAGCATTGAGGTTCTGATAGAAAATATGAGCAATGAATATTTACTTACAATACAATACAATTACATAATGTAACAAAAAGACGTGAACAACATTTTAGTTAAGTTTGTAGAAGTGTTTTCTTACAAGCTTGCTTTTAGAAGATAAATTCCAATCCAGGTTTGTAACAAGTTCTACATGAAAATTTCCCTTCACTGTTTACTTCAGTCCTACCTATCACAGAGCTAAGCTTAGTATCTTCAAGGTTAGGTAATCACAAAGTTCCCTGTTGCAGACTGAATCTCTACAGGGGGAATGCCCTGCCCAACCACCCATTATCTTTCTTGTTTCTAGCTCACACTGAAAATAATATAACACAATGTCGTAACCAATACAAGTCAGAAGTACCTCTGCATCACTCATTAAATGTCATTAAATCTATTAATAGCAATGTAAGCATAACTTTATAGTAATAGCTATTAGAGTGTAATATTCACCAATAATTGGAGTGAGAATCTACAGCATATAAAAATACTAAAGATAAATATATACAAACTTATTGCTATAATGGTTAACTGTTAGAAAAAGCCAATTTGGCCATTATAGCAAACCTTGTCACTGCATATTGGCACGGCCCCCCTAATACTGTCCATTTACCTCCAAGAATCACCAAACTACTGGTCTATATGCACAAGGATCTAGCCACCCCCAGACAGCTCTATCTCTTCACCTTTATAGCTAGCACCCCCAAAGAGCATCCACATCTGGATGCTATTTCTATTTTGTCTGGAGGTAAAGGAGCTTTTCTCCCTCAGGGCAAGAAGTCTTAAGGGTAAGATAAGGGCTTCTATCTGTTTTTGTTCCTTTCATCTATCTAGGAACCAAAAGTCCTTGTTTTTCACTCAGAAAACAGGACTCTTCCAGATTTTACTAAACAGTCTAAAAGAAACGTGTTTCTCCTACTTGGTATGAGAGTGCAGTACCCAATCCAGAACTTCTGGTAGAGGGCGGATTGCACACTTTTGTTTGTTTTTTCTTTTAATAGAGTAGTTTTGGTTTCAATCTATAGTCAGAACCCATGGATCTTGGACAGTTTCCTAGGGATACAGATTTGGTTTCAAAAATAGGCCTTCCAGGTGAAGGTTTCTACTCATGTTCTGAAGAATCATGTAAAGGCAAGAGCCTTCTTTCAGTTGGTCTTAGATCTAGGATCTATGGGAATAATTGTCACCATTCCATGGTTGGAACAAGATCAGAGGTTTTATTCTAACCTCTTCATTGTTACCTAGTAGGAGGTGACTTACAGGCCAGCCCAGGATTTAAAGACTTAGACAAACTGACTTGAGAAACTTGATTATTATAGATTGTATGGATTCTTATCTTCATATCCCTACCCACAGGGATCTTTCCGTTTCTAAGAGTTGCTACTGCTCCCAGAAGATAATTTCTGAAATAATAGCTCAAGGTATTTTGGTGATTCCTTACCTAGATATCCTGGTACAGGCTCCATTTAGCGGTATCTCATACAGACACTAGTTTCTTCAAAAGTATGGTTGGAGAATGCATTTTCTAGAGTTCTCTCTTTTAATACCAGGATTATATTCCTAGGTGTTATTTATAGACAAGATCATAGCAGACAAGTTATTCATTTGTTTTCCCTTTGCAGTTCTTTGCATGGAGGTATTAGGTCTTATCATAGTAGCATTAAATACCATTCCATTTGCTCGGTTTCACAAGGCCTTTTCAGCTTTTGTTGAGAAATACAAAAGGATTTTCTGAGAAAGCCGATTATGATCCTTGCATCACTGACAGACAATTCCTGATTTTTACATTAATTTTTTTTTGGTGAATTATTAATCAGTGCATTGTTCTAGGGGCAATCTTTGTTGCAAATCTTTCTGGTGGGGTTGCAGTTTGGGGGTCTAGGTGCAAGGAGTTTGGTCTCCTCTGGAGTCAAGGATATCTATAAATGTTCTGGAATTCAGTGCAGTCTTCAGGGCTCTTCAGAGCTGGCCTCTGAAAAGAGATATCTGTGTTTCCAATCCGAAAATTACACAGTGGTGGCTTACTTCCGTCATCGCGAAGATCCCTGGCGATGAGGGAGGTGTCCTGAATTTTGTTCTGGGCAGAGACTAATCTCTCAAATTTCTGTAGTTCATAATCCAGAAGTGACCTTTTGGGAATCAAACTTCTGTAACTAGTGTATTCTTCTGGGGGAGTGGTCTCTTCATTTCAAAGTTTTCTATCAGATAGGGGATCAATTGGGTTTTCCAGAAATAGATCTGATGGCTTCTCAGTTGAACAAGCTCCCCAGATATTTTGAGAGGTTTGGGGATTCCCAAACAGATTTTGTGGGTGCTCTCGTAGCTCCTTGGTGGTTTCGTCTAGCTTGCATTTTCTCCTGTTGTCCTGGTGCCAAGAGTGATAGCCAGGATCAAGCAGGAAATAACATTAGTAATTCTGATTTCTCTAGCTTGGCCTCGCAGTGCTTGGTTTGCGGATCTGGTGCAGATGTCCAGTTGTCCTCCATGGCCTATGTCACCACACTCTGACCTTCTGTCTCAGGAGCTGTGTTTTTTTGTTTGTTTGGTGTGTTTTTTTAACGTCAGGTAGTCCAAATCTCTCAACTTGATATCTTGGACACTGAATGCTTAGTTTTTAGACAGGGTTTTTTTTTTCTGAATTTGTTATTGAGACCTTGATTCAGGCCCATAATCCTGAGACAAGGAAGAATTTTCATACGATTTGGAAGACCTTTATTACTTGGTGTGGTTTTAGCACTCTTAGAATTCCTTGAATTCTTCAATTTATTCAGGATGGTTTGGATAAGTGTTTATACGCCAGTTTTTTTTTTTGTTTTTTTTTTTTTTAAAAGAGCCAGATGTTGGCTTTGGGAATCTTTGCCACCTCTTAGTGGCTAGGAGTAATGGCTCGTGGACTCTCACCCCCATGAAAGAAATTAATTTAGGTAAGCATAAATTATAGTTTAAAAAAAAAAATCAGATTCTTAGTTTCATTTTTCATCTTGATTTAGATGGTTTATTCATTAAGGGGTTAAAGGAACATGAAACCCAACATTTGTTCATTATTCCGATACATTATATATTTTTAAACTACTTTCTAATGAACTTTTTTATCAATTTTGCTTCATTCTCTTGGTGTCTTTTATTGAACCAGCAAATGCACTCCTGGGAGCTAGCTTGACACGTGTTAGCCAAAAAAAAAAAAATCCAACTGCTGCTACACACTTGTTCAGCTAAGGATCCAAAAAGAATCCTGAGATTACACATTGCACAAACTGAAATTGCCCATTGTAGAAAATCTCATCTCTGCATCTCATCACAAAGTCCATTGGACACCACAACATAAGGAGATCTGTACCTTGCAATAGAGAAATATTTGCAACTGGGACACAAATAATTTCTCCTTCACTTGCGAACACAAGTCCATACTGACAGAGAGTATTGGGACACCGCAATTTCCAAGAAATTTCTCCTTCACTTGCGAACATAAGTCCATACTGACAGAGAGTATTGGGACACCGCAATTTCCAGGAAATTCTACAAGACCCTCAACAAAGAAAACTTTTCTCCATTTGGAACCAAATACCTGCTATCAGACCGGAGTCCATACTAATAAATAGTATTGAGACAACCGCCATCCACAAAAAAACTTCTAAGTTCTTTTTTAGCTATTACTAATAGCATATCCATACGATTGTCTTCCAACGGATCCCACCAAACAACTAAGTAGTTTTGAGAACCACTACTTTCTAAGGTACTTTTAAAAGGTGTTACAAGGCACTTTTTTGACAATCAACCGCTTTTATCAAAAATTACCCTATCTTAGGTTGTTTTATACAATTTTACTAGATCTTTATTTTTATCCACTGCAGTGCGATACACACATAACATATATATTGTGCAAATATGTATTTAATGTCTTTTTAATCTGCCTATTTTAAATATAAACCATATTGTATTTAAATTTAAATATAAACCATATTGTATTTGATCCTATCCTACTTGTATTTGTTACAACTTGTATTCGCTACATTTTTACAATATAAATTGTCACATTTTGTACAATACCTCAGTTTTCTTTTTATTATTTACATTGATTTTCTTTTTTATTTTTATTTACATTGATTCTCACAATCTTATAATCTTATCATCACACAAACTAGTTATCACATATAAATTTTATGTTTTTGATATTTGTTCACCAACCACGCTGCAACACTATTAAAAGCACTTTGCTATTATTTTTCAATTAATTGAAACCTAGCTCCCCTTCATTTGTCCGTTCTATCTTAGCCAAAAAGTGGGAATACAAGTTTAGCCACCAATCAGCAGCGGTCTCCAAGCTCCTGAGCATATCTAGATATATAATTCTCAACATAAGATACCAGGAGAATGAAGCAAATTGGATAAAGGAAGTAAATTGGAAAGTGGTTTAAAATGCAATGCTCTATCTGAATCATGAAAGTAAAATTCTGTTTCATATCCCTTCAGAATGAATGACATGTTTTATAGACTATTGACTTGGCAATAGACTAACATTTGTTTTCGTTTACTAGGTAAAAGCAAATTCTGTGAAGCAAGAGTTTGAGAAACAGGACGAACTGAAGAGATCAGCAATGAGAGCAGTTGCAGCACTTTTAACCATTCCTGAAGCAGAAAAGAGCCCATTGATGAGTGAATTCCAGTCCCAGATCAGCTCAAATCCCGAATTGGCAGCAATCTTTGAAAGTATCCAAAAAGATACTTCATCCTCTAACCTGGAGTCTATGGACACTACTTAAATGCTGTTCTTAATTGGGACTATTATGTTGAATCTTGTTAATGCACTGAAATTGACAGGTTAGAACACAAGATTGAATTATCCCAAATTTCAAGCTTCACAATGTTCCATTTTCTTTACCTTTAAGGAGAACGTTTTGGCTTATTTCCATTTTTGCTTTTTGTAGCATTTATTCCAGGAATGGGCATTTCCATGATCCAGAGGTAATGGGTTCAGCATTTTAAAGATGGCTATAACTTAGAATGAAAGCTGTTTGAATAACTTCCACCATCAATTTTCCTGTAATGTTAAGGATTACATTGTTAATCTGACCATGAACATTTTTTTATTCCATATTTTTTTCTTATTGCTGTGAAAGCAAACACATTTTGTACAACCTTTCTTCTGTTCTTTTGGCTCTGCTACATAAATGGATTCTGACTTGCCGATCAAAGTCTTTAGTAATATTTATTACATTGGATATCTTTGAGAGGTTAATACATGTGTTTGTTCCTAAATTTGAGTGGTTGAGACCTCTCTTCTGCTCAGTGATTGCATGACTGGGTTCACAAACATGTCTGCAAATCTGCATGTGTTTTTCCACTTACACTGCCTAATAACCTCTTGTGGAGCAGTGTATGATTGTATGTGTGTATGTATGTATGTATGTATATATATATATATATTTGTATGTATACACACACACACTCTCTTTAGGTGTTAGAGAATTCAGAATTATATGACTTATTTTAAATAATTCCTTTTATTGTCCTTATTTGTACTGTTGCAGGTCCCTCTAGCAGTCCAACCTTAGCTTTTCTCATAAAACGTGTGAAAATATGCTGTTTCTACATTGGTCATTTATAAAAGTTGGTTACAACAAGAGGTTGCTCATTTTATATTTGGTGGTAAGATGAGAAGTGATATTTTATAAAGATACAGAAGCTTTTGTTTTCTTCCATATGTAAATATTAGTTTATAGGAAAAAACACAATTTATTCTTACCTGATAAATTTAATTTCTTTCATGGTGGTGAGAGTCCACGATCCATTACTCCTGGGAATACTATACCACTAGGAGGGGGGCAAAGATTCTCAATCCCTATGTAAACCTCCACATATACTTCAGACTAACATATAGCCAAGCAAAGTGAAGTAAGAAAAAGTAGCAGGGAAAAAAAGATGTCCTCAAAAAGAAATAAACCCTGCAAAACATATTGCAGGGTCTTGTGGACTCTCACCACTAAGAAATTTATCAGGTAAGCATACATTGTTTTCTTTCATACAGGTGGTGAGAGTCCATGATCCATTACTCCTGGGTTCAAATACCAAAGCCGTGAAATCCACAACCTCAAAAACATTTTTTTATTTTTTTTATTAAATAAATAAATCAAACAGGCAAGAATACAAACTGAGACAATTGCCTGGGGCACCTTTGTTCCAAAAGCTTACTCAGAAGAAGCAAAAGCATCCAAATGGTAGAATTTTGAAAATGTATGCAACAAAGAACAAGAAGCGGCCTTGCAAATTTGGCCAAAAGAAGCCACATTCTTAAAGGCCCATTAAGTGACCACTGATCTAGTAGAATAAGCATTAATCCGTTGCGGTGGAGGCTGACCTACCTCCAAGTAAGCCAAAGAAACAGCAGAAACTTTCTGTCCTTTTCTGAAACCAGAAAAGTGAATGGAAGCGAAACTGGAAGTTTGTCTAAAAGTCTTAGTAATTTCAATGCCCTAACATCATCCAAATTAAGCAAAGATCATTCTGAAGCATTTTTATGATTAGGACAAAGAAGCAACAACAATTTCTCTGCTAATGTTGCCTGAAGCAGCAACCTTAGACAAAAACTCAAACTTAGTTGGTAAAACTGCCATATCCTGATAAAAAATATCAGATGACCACAAAAAAGAGCAGATAACTCAAACAGTTCTAGAAGAGGAGATAGACATTAATCTGCTTTCTTTGAAAGATTTATTTCTTTTGTCTAACTTATGCATTGTTTCAAAAGGAGGAGCCTGCAAAACCTTTAACACTAAGTTAAGAATCCATGGAGGAGAAATTGGCTTGATTACAGGTTTGAAATGAACCATAGCCTGGACAAAACCATGAATATCAGGAAGATTAGCAATCTTCCTTTTGAAATAAGACTGAAAGAGCAGTAATGTGCCCCTTCAAAGAACTGGCAGAGAAACCCTTAACCATCCTGTAAAAACTGCTGAATCCTATGAATTCTAAAAGAATGCCAGGACAAACCATGAACTAAATACCTAGAAATAAATGTTTTCCAGACCTTATGATTTCTTTCCTAAGATATGGAGAGTCCATAACGTCATCAATTACTAGTGAGAATATCACTCCTGGCCAGCAGGAGAAGGCAAAGAGCACCACAGCAAAGCTGTAAATTTCACTCCCCTACCCATAATCCCCAGTCATTCTCTTTGCCTCTGTCAATGGAGGAGGTGAAGTTTTGGTGTCTGAAGAAAATTGGATTTCTTTCGCTACAAGCAAGAATTTTTTTGGGTTTAGCCATAGTCCACGTTAATCTCTTCAGTAGGGTACTGGTGGCTTTAAAGCAGTTAGGAACTTGTAAGGTGGGCCTTGCTGCGGTTTCCTAACATATTTGCTGCCCTAGAGTAGAAAGCCAGAGTAGGTTTACTCAGTTCTTTCTTGTTTACACAGGTCTCTGTAAGGAGTATGTGTCCTTTCACGCCTTGTGAGCTGTCTCCCTGCCTGAAAGTTAGATTGCAGGTAAGTGCGAGACTGAGGGGTTAATTTTTTCTAGGGAAGCATTAACCTGCTTATGTTTGGCTCTATTTTTTCTCTTGTTAAGTGTAGTCAGTCCACGGGTCATCCATTACTTATGGAATATATCTCTTCCTAACAGGAAGCTGCAAGAGGATCACCCAAGCAGAGCCCCTCACATGTCATATTCAGTCATTTTCTTGCAGCCTAACTAAAGATAGGTCGCTGTGAGAGGTCTGTGGTGTTTTTTTAACTTTGTTTATTTCTACAATCAAAAGTTTGTTATTTTAAATGGCACCGGAGTGTGCTGTTTATTTTCAGGCAGCATTAGAAGAAGAATCTGCCTGCGTTTTCTATGATCTTAGCAGACGTAACTAAGATCCACTGGCTGTTCTCATCTGAGGAGTGAGGTAACTTCAGAGAAGGGGAATAGCATGCAGGGCCCCCCTGCAAATGAGGTATGTGCAGTAAATTATTTTTCTGAGGAATGGAATTGACTGAGAAAATACTGCTGATACCAATGTAAAGTAAGTTCAGCCTTAAATGCAGTGATAGCGACTGGTATTAGGCTGATGAGTGTGTGTACACTGAATGTATTTTTCTAAGGAATGGAATTGACTCTGAAAATACTGTTAATACTGAAATAATGTATGAGCCTTAACTGCAGTAAAAGCGACTGGTAGCAGGCTTATTAATAACACTTCATAACTTTTCAAATGTATGTTTAAAACGTTTACTGGCATGTTAATCGTTTTTTGTGAGGTACTTGGTGATAAAACTTATTGGGGCATGATTTTTACCACATGGCCATCTTTGTTTTCTGCATAGAAACAGTTTTCTGAGCTTCCCCACTGTTGTAATATGAGTGGGAGGGGCCTATTTTAGCGCTTTTTTGCGCAGTAAAAATTCAGTCACAATCTGTCTACTTCATCCTCCATGATCCAGATCGTCTCTAGAGAGCTCAGGGGTCTTCAAAATTCATTTTGAGGGAGGTAATCAGTCACAGCAGACCTGTGACTGTGTGTTTTGACTGTGAGAAAAACGTTAATTATTAAATTGTTATCCGTTTTTGGGTATTAAGGGGTTAATCATCCATTTGCTAGTGGGTGCAATCCTTTGCTAACTTAATACATTTACTGTGAAAAATTGGTTGCTATAACTATTTTGGTTCATTGTTATTTCAACTGTGACAACTTTTTGTGCTTCTTAAAGGCACAGTAGCGTTTTTTATATTGCTTGTAAATTTATTTAGAAAAGTATTTCCAAGCTTGCTAGTCTGTTTAAACATGTCTGACACAGATGAATCTCTTTGTTCACTATGTTTAAAGGCCAATGTGGAGCCCAATAGAAATTTGCATTGATGCTACTTTAAATAAAAGTCAATCTTTACATGTAAAGAAATTATCACCAGACAACGAGGGGGAAGTTATGCCGACTAACTCTCCTCACGTGTCAGTACCTTCGCCTCCCGCTCAGGAGGTGTGTGATTTTGTGGCGCCAAGTACATCAGGGAGGCCCTTACAAATCACTTTGCAAGACATGGCTACTGTTATGACAGAAGTATTATCTAAATTGCCAGAATTAAGAGGCAAGCGCGATAGCTCTGGGTTAAGGACAGAGCGCGCGGATGAGGTGAGAGCCATGTCAGATACTATGTCACAGTTTGCAGAACGTGAAGACGGAGAGCTTCATTCTGTGGGTGACGGATCTGATCCAGGGAGACTGGATTCAGAGATTTCTAATTTTAAATTTAAGCTTGAGAACCTCCGCATATTGCTAGGGGAGGTATTAGCGGCTCTGAATGATTGTAACACGGTTGCAATTCCAGAAAAATTATGTAGGTTGGATAGATACTATGCGGTACCGGTGTGTACTGACGTGTTTCCTATACCTAAAAGGCTTACAGAGATTATTAGCAAGGAGTGGGATAGACCTGGTGTGCCTTTTTCCCCTCCTCCCATATTTAGGAAAATGTTTCCTATAGACGCCACCACACGAGACTTATGGCAGACGGTCCCTAAGGTGGAGGGAGCAGTTTCTACTTTAGCTAAGCGTACCCCCTATCCCGGTGGAGGATAGTTGTGCCTTTTCAGATCCAATGGATAAGAAATTAGAGGTTTACCTTAAGAAAATGTTTGTTCAACAAGGTTTTATCTTACAGCCCCTTGCATGCATTGCGCCTGTCACTGCTGCGGCGGCGGCATTCTGGTTTGAGTCTCTGGAAGAGGCCATTCGCACAGCTCCATTGGATGAAATTATGAACAAGCTTAAAGCACGTAAGCTAGCTAACGCATTTGTTTCTGATGCCGTCGTACATTTAACCAAACTTACGGCTAAGAACTCCGGATTCGCCATCCAAGCGCGCAGAGCGCTATGGCTTAAATACTGGTCAGCTGACGTGACTTCTAAATCTAAATTGCTTAATATTCCTTTCAAAGGGCAGACCTTATTCGGGCCTGGCTTGAAAGAAATTATAGCTGACATTACGGGAGGTAAGGACAGGGCCAAATCAAAGGCCAGACAGTCTAATTTTCGTGCCTTTCATAACTTCAAGGCAGGAGCAGCATCAACTTCCTCCGCTCCAAAACAGGAAGGAGCTGTTGCTCGTTACAGGCAGGGCTGGAAAGTTAACCAGTCCTGGAACAAGGGCAAGCAGGCCAAGAAACCTGCTGCTGCCCCCAAGACAGCATGAAGAGAGGGCCCCCTATCCGGAAACGGATCTAGTGGGGGGCAGACTTTCTCTCTTCGCCCAGGCTTTGGGCAAGAGATGTCCAGGATCCCTGGGCGTTGGAGATCATATCTCAGGGATATCTCCTGGACTTCAAAACTTCTCCTCCACGAGGGAGATTTCATCTTTCAAGGTTATCAGCAAACCAAATAAAGAAAGAGGCGTTTCTACGTTGTGTACAAGACCTCTTACTAATGGGGGTGATCCACCCAGTTCCGCAGACGGAACACGGGCAGGGATTCTATTCAAATCTATTTGTGGTTCCCAAGAAAGAAGGAACCTTCAGACCAATCTTGGACTTAAAAATCCTAAACAAATTTCTAAGAGTTCCATCATTCAAAATGGAAACTATTCAAACCATCCTTCCCATGATCCAAGAGGGTCAGTACATGACCACAGTGGACTTAAAGGATGCCTACCTTCACATACCGATTCACAAGGATCATTATCGGTACCTAAGATTTGCTTTCCTAGACAGGCATTACCAGTTTGTAGCTCTTCCCTTCGGATTAGCTACGGCTCCAAGAATCTTTACAAAAGTTCTGGGCTCACTTCTGGCGGTACTAAGACCGCGAGGCATAGCGGTGACTCCGTACCTAGACGACATTCTGATACAAGCGTCAAGTTTTCAAACTGCCAAGTCTCATACAGAGATAGTTCTGGCATTTCTGAGGTCGCATGGGTGGCAGGTGAGCGTGGAAAAGAGTTCTCTATTACCACTTACAAGAGTTCCCTTTCTAGGGACTCTTATAGATTCTGTAGAGATGAAAATTTACCTGACAGAGGCCAGGTTATTAAAACTTCTAAATGCTTGCCGTGTCCTTCATTCCATTCCACACCCGTCAGTAGCTCAGTGCATGGAAGTAATCGGCTTAATGGTAGCGGCAATGGACATAGTACCATTTGCGCGCCTGCATCTCAGACCGCTGCAATTGTGCATGCTAAGTCAGTGGAACGGGGATTACTCAGATTTGTCCCCCCTACTAAATCTGGATCAAGAGACCAGAGATTCTCTTCTATGGTGGCTTTCTCGGCCACATCTGTCCAAGGGGATGACCTTTCGCAGGCCAGATTGGACGATTGTAACAACAGACGCCAGCCTTCTAGGCTGGGGCGCAGTCTGGAACTCCCTGAAAGCTCAGGGATTATGGACTCAGGAGGAGAAACTCCTCCCAATAAATATTCTGGAGTTAAGAGCAATATTCAATGCTCTTCTAGCTTGGCCTCAGTTAGCAACACTGAGGTTCATCAGATTTCAGTCGGACAACTCAAGACTGTGGCTTACATCAACCATCAAGGGGGAACCAGAAGTTCCCTAGCGATGTTGGAAGTCTCAAAGATAATTCGCTGGGCAGAGTCTCACTCTTGCCACCTGTCAGCGATTTACATCCCAGGCGTGGAGAACTGGGAGGCGGATTTTCTAAGTCGCCAGACTTTTCATCCGGGGGAGTGGGAACTTCATCCGGAGGTCTTTGCTCAACTGATTCATCGTTGGTGCAAACTAGATCTGGATCTCATGGCGTCTCGTCAGAACGCCAAGCTTCCTTGTTACGGATCCAGGGACCCGGGAGCGGTGCTGATAGATGCTCTGACAGCCCCTTGGGTCTTCAACATGGCTTATGTGTTTCCACCATTCCCGATGCTTCCTCGTTTGATTGCCAAGATCAAACAGGAGAGAGCTTCGGTGATTCTGATAGCGCTTGCGTGGCCACGCAGGACCTGGTATGCAGACCTAGTGGACATGTCGTCCTGTCCACCGTGGTCTCTGCCTCTGAGACAGGACCTTCTAATTCAGGGTCCTTTCAACCATCCAAATCTAATTTCTCTGAGTCTGACTGCATGGAGATTGAACGCTTGATTCTATCAAAGCGTGGCTTCTCGGAGTCAGTTATTGATACCTTAATACAGGCTAGGAAGCCTGTTACCAGAAAAATTTACCATAAGATATGGCGTAAATATTTATATTGGTGCGAATCCAAGAGTTACTCATGGAGTAAGGTTAGGATTCCTAGGATATTGTCCTTTCTACAAGAGGGTTTAGCTTATCTGCTAGTTCGTTAAAGGGACAGATTTCTGCTCTGTCTATTCTTCTACACAAACGTCTGGCTGAAGTTCCAGACGTTCAGGCTTTTTGTCAGGCTTTAACTAGGATTAAGCCTGTGTTTAAGACTGTTGCTCCGCCGTGGAGCTTAAACTTAGTTCTTAATGTTCTTCAAGGCGTTCCATTTGAACCCCTTCATTCCATTGATATCAAGCTGTTATCCTGGAAGGTTTTGTTTTTGATGGCTATTTCCTCGGCTCGAAGAGTCTCTGAGTTATCTGCCTTACATTGTGATTCTCCTTATCTGATTTTTCATTCAGACAAGGTAGTTCTGCGTACTAAACCTGGGTTCTTACCTAAGGTAGTTACTAACAGGAATATCAATCAAGAGATTGTTGTTCCATCACTGTGTCCTAACCCTTCTTCAAAGAAGGAACGACTTTTGCATAATCTGGACGTAGTCCGTGCCCTGAAGTTCTATTTGCAGGCAACTAAAGATTTTCGTCAAACTTCTTCCCTGTTTGTCGTTTACTCTGGACAGAGAAGAGGTCAAAAGGCTTCGGCTACCTCTCTCTCTTTTTGGCTTCGTAGCATAATACGTTTAGCCTATGAGACTGCTGGACAGCAGCCTCCTGAAAGGATTACAGCTCATTCTACTAGAGCTGTGGCTTCCACCTGGGCCTTTAAAAATGAGGCCTCTGTTGAACAGATTTGCAAGGCTGCGACTTGGTCTTCGCTTCACACCTTTTCAAAATTTTACAAATTTGACACTTTTGCTTTGTCGGAGGCTATTTTTGGGAGAAAGGTACTTCAGGCAGTGGTTCCTTCTGTTTAATGTTCCTGCCTTGTCCCTCCCTTCATCCGTGTACTTTAGCTTTGGTATTGGTATTCCATAAGTAATGGATGACCCGTGGACTGACTACACTTAACAAGAGAAAACATAATTTATGCTTACCTGATAAATTTATTTCTCTTGTAGTGTAGTCAGTCCACGGCCCGCCCTGTCTTTAAGGCAGATCTAAATTTTAATTAAACTCCAGTCACCACTGCACCCTATGGTTTCTCCTTTCTCGTCTGCTTTGGTCGAATGACTGAATATGACATGTGAGGGGAGGAGCAGCTCTGCTTGGGTGATCCTCTTGCAGCTTCCTGTTAGGAAGAGATATATTCCATAAGTAATGGATGACCCGTGGACTGACTACACTACAAGAGAAATAAATTTATCAGGTAAGCATAAATTATGTTTTTTATTGGGGTATGTGGGCAAAATGTTCCATTTTTTTTTTCACCTTGTGAGAGGGATCGTTTCTCTTGTAAGGTGTATCCAGTCCACGGATTCATCCATTACTTGTGGGATATTCTCCTTCCCAACAGGAAGCTGCAAGAGGATCACCCACAGCAGAGCTGTCTATATAGCTTCTCCCCTAACTGCCACTCCCAGTCATTCTCTTGCAGCTCTCGACAAGGGAAGTAGCTAGAGAGATGTGGTGAATTAATGTAGTTTATCTTCAATCAAAAGTTTATTTTTAAACAGTGCCGGGGTTGTACTGTTTTTTTACCTCAGGCAGAAATTAGAAGAAGAATTTGCCTGAGGTTTTTTATGATCTTAGCAGGTTGTAACTAAGGTCTATAGCTGTTCTCACACATAACTGAAGAGTATGGGAGACTTCAGCTGGGAGAATGGCCTGCAGAATTAACTGCCCTGAGGTATGTTCAGTATATTTTTTTTCTAGAGGATAAGAACTAGAAAATGCTGACAGTGCCTGATATAGTTAAGGTAAGCCTGATTGAAGTGATTTAATAACGACTGGCATCATGCTTGCAGTAAAGGGTAATTTTCATATTACTTTCTATTATGGCTTAGTATGTTAAACGTTATATATATATATATATATATAAGAAACGTTTCTTACTGAGGTGATAAATCTTTATTTGGGGCCTAGTTTTCCACATGGCTGTTATTTTACTCCTAGGAATAGTTTTTAAGGCCCTCTGACTTTGAGTTTTTGGTGGGAGGGGCCTATTTTTGCGCTCTAATTGCGCAGTTGTTTATTACATCCTGAGACATCCAGTTTCCCTGAAGGAGTCCCCTGACATATTGGACCTCTGTAAAGGGTTTTTGTGCCTAAAAAAGTCGTTTTATGGGAAGGTAGGAGCCACAGTAGAGCTGTGGCAATTTGCTTGTGACTGTTATAACGGTTTTTACCATTTTTTTGCTTCGTTTTTGAACCTGAGGGGTTAATCATCCATTTGCAAGTGGGTGCAATGCTATTTTAGTCTATTTATACACACTGTAAAAATTTCATAGTTAACTGCTTTTTTCACTGTTTTGCCGTTTTTGTGTTTTGGTTTTTTCCCTTAAAGGCACAGTACTGTTTTTTATATTCTGCTTTTTCACATTAAAGTGTTTTCAAAGCTTGCTGGTCTCATTACTAGTCTGTTAAACTCTCCCCACGTGTCAGAGCCTTTAACTCTCGCTCAAGAGGCGCCAAGTACATCTAGCGCGCCCATTGAGTATACTTTACAAGACATGGCGGCAGTTATGAATCATACTCTTACAGAAGTATTGTCCAAACTGCCAGGATTACAAGGAAAGCGAGACAGCTCTGGGGCTAGAACAAATACAGAGCTCTCTGACGCTTTAGTAGCTATGTCCGATATACCCTCACAATGTGCAGAAGCCAAAGAAGGAGAGTTTCTATCTGTGGGTGATTTTTCTGACTCGGGGAAGACACTTCAACCCGATTCTGATATGTCTACATTTAAATTTAAGCTTGAACACCTCCGGATGTTGCCCGGGAGGTTTTAGCAACTCTGGATGACTGTGACGCCATTGTAGTCCCAGAGAAATTGTGTAAATTGGATAAATACTACGCAGTGCCTGTTTAAACTGTTTTTCCAATACCTAAGAGGTTTTCAGAAATTATTACTAAGGAATGGGATAGACCAGGTGTACCGTTCTCTCCCCCTCCTGTTTTTAAAAAGATGTTTCTCATAGATGCCGCTACACGGGACTTGTGGCAAACGGTCCCTAAGGTGGAGGGAGCAGTCTCTACTCTAGCGAAGCGTACAACTATCCCTGTCGAGGACAGTTGTGCTTTTCTAGACCCAATGGACAAAAAAATTAGAGGGTTACCTTAAGAAAATTTTTATTCAACAAGGTTTTATTCTCCAGCCCCTTGCATGCATTGCCCCTGTCACTGCTGCTGCGGCGGCCTTCTGGTTTGAGTCTTTAGAAGAGGCTCTACAGCTAGAAACCCCATTGGATGATATCCTTGACAAGCTTAAAGCCCTTAAGCTAGCCAATTCATTTGTTACTGACGCCGTTGTTCATTTAACCAAACTAACGGCTAAGAACTCAGGTTTTGCTATTCAGGCGCGTAGGGCGCTATGGCTTAAATCCTGGTCAGCTGACGTTACTTGAAAGTCTAAGCTTCTCAACATTCCCTTCAAAGGGCAGACCCTATTCGGGCCTGGACTGAAGGAGATCATTTCTGATATTACTGGAGGAAAAGGTCACGTCCTTCCTCAGGATAGGTCTAACAAATTAAGGACCAAACAGTCTAATTTTCGTGCCTTTCGAAACTTCAAGAGTGGCGCAGCTTCAACTTCCTCTAATACAAAACAAGAGGGAAATTTTGCCCAGTCCAAAGCGTTCTGGAGACCTAACCAGACTTGGAACAAAAGAAAGCAGGCCAAAAAACCTGCTGCTGCCTCTAAGACAGCATGAAAGATCAGCCCCCGATCCGATCTAGTAGGGGGCAGACTTTCTCTCTTCGCCCAGGCTTGGGCAAGAGATGTCCAGGATCCCTGGGTGTTGGAGATTGTGTCCCAGGGATATCTTCTGGACTTCAAAGCTTCTACCCCAAAAGGAAGATTTCATCTCTCACAATTATCTCCAAACCAGATAAAGAGAGAGGCATTCTTACATTGTGTTCAAGACCTCCTAGTTATGGGAGTGATCCACCCAGTTCCAAAGGAGGAGCAGGGGCAAGGCTTCTATTCAAATCTGTTTGTGGTGCCCAAGAAAGAGGGAACCTTCAGACCAATCTTAGATCTCAAGATCCTAAACAAATTTATCAGGGTCCCATCCTTCAAGATGGAGACTATTCGAACCATCCTACCTATGATCCAAGAGGGTCAATATATGACTACCGTGGACTTAAAGGATGCGCTTATATGCACATTCCGATACACAGAGATAATCATCGGTTTCTCAGGTTCGCCTTCCTAGACAGGCATTACCAGTTTGTGGCTCTTCCCTTTGGGTTAGCTACGGCACCAAGAATCTTTATGAAGGTTCTGGGGTCACTCCTAGCGGTCCTAAGACCGCGGGGTATAGCAGTAGCCCCTTACCTAGACGACATTCTAATACAGTCGTCAAATTTTCAAATCGCCAGGTCCCATACAGACATTGTTCTGGCATGTCTGAGGTTGCATGGGTGGAAAGTGAACAAAGAAAAAAGTTCTCTATCCCCTCTCACAAGAGTTTCCTTCCTAGGAACTCTGATAGATTCTGTAGAAATGAAGATTTACCTGACAGAGGTCAGGTTGTCAAAACTTCTAAACTCCTGCCGTGTTCTTTATTCTACTTCTCGCCCTTCAGTGGCTCAGTGTATGGAAGTAATCGGCTTAATGGTAGCGCCAATGGACATAGTGCCGTTTGCCCGCCTACATCTCAGACCGCTGCAACTCTGCATGCTCAGTCAGTGGAATGGGTATTACACATATTTGTCCCCTCTACTAAATCTGGATCAAGAGACCAGGGATTCTCTTCTCTGGTGGTTATCTCGGGTCCATCTGTCCAAGGGTATGACCTTCCGCAGGCCAGATTGGACAATAGTAACGACAGATGCCAGCCTTCTTGGCTGGGGTGCAGTCTGGAACTCCCTGAAGGCTCAGGGCTTGTGGACTCAGGAGGAGACACTCCTTCCGATAAACATTCTGGAACTAAGAGCGATATTCAATGCTCTTCAGGCTTGGCCTCAGCTAGCTGCGGTCAGGTTCATCAGATTTCAGTCGGACAACATCACGACTGTAGCCTACATCAACCATCAAGGGGGGAGCAAGGAGTTCCCTAGCAATGTTGGAGGTTTCAAAAATAATTCTATGGGCAGAGGTTCACTCTTGCCATCTATCAGCTATCCATATCCCAGGAGTAGAGAACTGGGAGGCGGATTTTCTAAGTCAACAGACTTTTCATCCGGGGGAGTGGGAACTCCATTCGATGGTGTTTGCACAGTTGATTCATCTTTGGGGCAAACCAGAACTGGATCTCATGGCGTCTCGTCAGAACGCCAAGCTTCCTTGTTACGGATCCAGGTCCAGGGATCCCAAGGCAGCGCTGATAGATGCTCTTGCAGCGCCTTGGTCTTTCAACCTGGCTTATGTGTTTCCACCGTTTCCTCTGCTCCCTCGTCTGATTGCCAAGATCAAGCAGGAGAGAGCTTCTGTGATTTTGATAGCACCTGCATGGCCACGCAGGACTTGGTATGCAGATCTGGTGGACATGTCATCCCTTCCACCATGGACTCTACCGCTGAGGCAGGACCTTCTACTTTAGGGTCCTTTCAAACATCCAAATCTAATTTCTCTGCGTCTGACTGCTTGGATATTGAACGCTTGATTTTATCAAAACGTGGTTTCTCCGAATCGGTCATTGATACCTTAATTCAGGCTCGAAAGCCTGTCACCAGGAAAATCTATCATAAGATATGGTGTAAATATCTTCATTGGTGTGAATCCAAGGGTTACTCATGGAGTAAAGTCAGGATTCCCAGGATATTATCTTTTCTCCAAGAAGGATTGGAGAAGGGATTGTCAGCTAGTTCCTTAAAGGACAGATTTCTGCTCTGTCTATTCTTTTGCACAAGCGTCTGGCGGATGTTCCAGACGTTCAGGCGTTTTGTCAGGCGTTAGAATCAAGCCTGTGTTTAAACCTGTTGCTCCGCCATGGAGTTTAAATTTAGTTCTTAAAGTTCTTCAAGGGGTTCCGTTTGAACCTCTGCATTTCATATATATCAAGCTTTTATCTTGGAAAGTTCTGTTTTTTGTAGCTATCTCTTTGGCTCGAGTTATCTGCCTTGCAGTGTGATTCCCCTTATCTGATCTTCCATGCAGATAAGTTTGCGTACCAAACCTGGGTTTCTTCCTAAGGTGGTATCTAATAAGAATATCAATCAGGAGATTGTTGTTCCATCACTGTGTCCTAATCCTTCTTCAAAAAAGGAACGTCTATTACACAATCTTGACGTGGTTCGTGCTTTAAAGTTTTGTTTACAAGCTACTAAAGATTTTCGTCAAACATATGCATTGTTTGTTGTCTACTCTGGACAGAGGAAACGGCAAAAGGCTTCAGCAACTTCTCTTTCCTTTTGGTTAAGAAGTATAATTCACTTAGCTTATGAGACTGCTGGCCAGCAGCCTCCTGAAAGAATTACAGCTCATTCCACTAGAGCGGTGGCTTCCACATGGGCTTTTAAAAATGAGGCTTCTGTTGAACAGATTTGTAAGGCGGCGACTTGGTCTTCGCTTCATACTTTTTCTAAATTCTACAAATTTGAAACTTTTGCTTCTTCGGAGGCTATTTTTGGGAGAAAGGTCTTACAGGCAGTGGTGCCTTCCGTTTAAGCGCCTACCTTGTCCCTCCCTTCATCCGTGTCCTATAGCTTTGGTATTGGTATCCCACAAGTAATGGATGAATCCGTGGACTGGATACACCTTACAAGAGAAAACAAAATTTATGCTTACCTGATAAATTTATTTCTCTTGTGGTGTATCCAGTCCATGGCCCGCCCTGTCATTTAAAGGCAGGTGTTTTTTATTTTTAAACTACAGTCACCACTGCACCCTATAGTTTCTCCTTTCTCTTGCTTGTCTTCGGTCGAATGACTGGTAGTGGCAGTTAGGGGAGGAGCTATATAGACAGCTCTGCTGTGGGTGATCCTCTTGCAGCTTCCTGTTGGGAAGGAGAATATCCCACAAGTAATGGATGAATCCGTGGACTGGATACACCACAAGAGAAATAAATTTATCAGGTAAGCATAAATTTATTTTTTCAGCTCTGCATTACGATCTGTGCAGATATAGAGCCCATCTGGATTATAACGCTTTCAATTGCTGACAGGTAGCAAGCGTTACTATTGGGCTTATTGTGACGTAGTCATCCTGGGATTGCACGCTTTTTTAGTGGGCACAGCTCCCTTCGGTTTGTCATGTGATTTGCTTCCACTTCCACTGTCTTTGAGATCGGAGCGGCGGTTTATGTCTAAGCTGCTTTTATATCTTCCTGCGGCTATCCGGACTGCTGGAGGCTTTTTAGTTGCAGATTGAAGTTGTGGTTATTCTGCTAGAGGTCAGGTAGGAGTAGAGGTGGCCACTATCATATGAATCTCCTTGGGGTAAATTAAAATTGTGTGTTTTTTATTTTTGTCTCTTACATCTGTTTTTGGGGCTATATCTGACATGGAGCAGGAGTCTGCTCTTATGAATACCTGTTTATTGTGTTTAGAGGCCCAAATTGTTACCCCTATGCTATTCTGTTCCTTATGTGTAGAGAGGACATTAAAGTGAATGTAAATTTTTGCATATATGAAAGTATCATTCAATAGGTTATCAGTATATAAAACAAACCGCCACTTTCAATTTTTCATAAAATGTGTAATAGTTTTTATATTTATAATTGTAAATCTCTAACGATGTATTTACCTGCTCCTCCCACTCGCAACTTCCTTGTCTTTTTCAATCCTATGTATACAGCGGTCCTACCCGCTTTTTACGTAGTGGCAATGCACGCTCCAGTCTGTTAACCACTGGGCATGCGTCAAACCCTGATGCCGATGTCTGGCAACATAGTATTACTGAAATATGTTTTATGTTCAGTTACTGAAATATGATTTGAGAATACGGAGCCTCTGGGATGTAATACTTAGCGCTACAACAATTTTAATGAATGTCAGAGAAATGTGTAATTGCGCTTGCGCGAAATGTGCACAAGCTTCAGAGAACGACCTGTCTAACGCAAGCGCAATATGGACACGTGACGACAGCAAAATGGGTTTTGGTCCCCCCGTGGTAAATCAAATTATTGATTCTCATGATCGTGCCAGTCCATAATAGAAAATGCCGGTCTGAGGATTATAAAGACGAATGCGAGGATATGAAGTAAAAATAAATAGTTATTAAAAACCTTACAAAAATTTGATGAATTAAAGTCATGTTTTCTTTCATGTAATTAGCAAGAGTCCATGAGCTAGTGACGTATGGGATATACATTCCTACCAGGAGAGGCCAAGTTTCCCAAACCTCAAAATGCCTACAAATACACCCCTCACCAAACCCACAAATCAGTTTTACAAACTTTGCCTCCTATGGAGGTGGTGAAGTAAGTTTGTGCTAGATTCTACGTTGATATGCGCTCTGCAGCAGGTTGGAGCCTGGTTTTCCTCTCAGCGTGCAGTGAATGTCAGAGGGATGTGAGGAGAGTATTGCCTATTTGAATGCAGTGATCTCCTTCTACAGGGTCTATTTCATAGGTTCTCTGTTATCGGTCGTAGAGATTCATCTCTTACCTCCCTTTTCAGATCGACGATATACTCTTATACATACCATTTCCTCTACTGATTCTCGTTTCAGTACTGGTTTGGCTTTCTACTACATGTAGATGAGTGTCCTGGGGTAAGTAAGTCTTATTTTCTGTGACACTCTAAGCTATGGTTGGGCACTTTTTATATAAAGTTCTAAATATATGTGTTCAAACATTTATTTGCCTTGACTCAGGATGTTCAACATTCCTTATTTCAGACA